>NC_087070.1:27220922-27472565 GCF_963678635.1 Symsagittifera roscoffensis
AGTTTTCAGGATCAAGAACACAATCAGATTTGATTGTATCAAAAATAAATTGAGCTTTGAGGAACTGAAAATCGCCTCCAGCAAACAGCTCACAAATTAAAGCTGCCTGTGATTTTTTTCGTATTCCTTTCGAGTTTCTTCGCTCTCCATTTTCACTGTTACAATCAGAAGTTCCACTTTCACTTTGAATCTTTTTCTTTTTTGTTTGGCCCTTTCTAAGCGTCGTGTAGAATTCATCAACTTCTTCCGTTGTGATAGTTCCAATTGAAAGATCGGTTTCGTCCCTCAAAATTATGTAACAATGCGGGGTTTTGGAGTGTGAATATAAGAGAGTCTCTGCTGTGTCTTTTCGGTAAACAGAACCCCCATGTTCCTTGATCCACTTTTCCATCATAAGTTGGGCTGTTAGACGAGGCACGTGTCTGTTTCCTCCATCAACTGCAGGGGTTCCAGCAAACGAGCCCAGTACGTAAAATCTCATCCCAGTTAACATCTTATTCTTCGCACGCACTTCTCCGACAGCAATACGAGGATTCGGTACTGCGTCGATGCATATTTCCAGCTAAGTTTGTCCTAATGACACGTTGAAAACACTCGTAAGATTCGCTAAAACGTCAGGCACTTCTTTTTCTGCTTTAGTACGTTGAAGGAGCTTGCAAAAAGAGAAAAAACTTTCAAGAAAAAGTGGATCATGATTACACATTTTTCCGCCTCCACGCATTGTTCTTGTATGAAAATCTTTGCTGGCGTGATGGTTAGATTTTTCTAGACCTTCGCAAATGTGGTTCCACGGGGACACCACGAAGTTTCCTTCAACAATTTGCGGAATAGTCACCAGCTTGAGTTTGTATGGCGTCAGTCCGTGTTCTGCGAATAATAGTAAAGAAGTTTGATAGTAGGTTTCCGCCCAAAAATTGAAATCAATTACGTTAAAACTCTCCTTAGAACTTCTCAAGATAGTAATACAACGGTTCAAGCTTTTTCTCAAAAGTTCGCTTGCATCCAGAGTCGTTATAGAAAGTTTTCCTTTCGCTTTAGGGTCCTCTTTCGTGAACAAAATTGGATGCAATACTTTGAGGACATCAATGGAATTTGCGACGGTTTTATCTGAGGTACCGCTAACTATTTCATCGCACCACACTCCATCATATAGGTCGGTTATTGTTCCAAACTTGGCATCCTAAATTGTAACATTGTAAATTGTAACATTGTAAAATTGAAATTATGAGGATACATTAAAATGGTAATTTAGCATACCTTCAACTCCTTTTTGTCCGCGATAACAGTTAAGGCACCACTTCCAGATAACGATACCGCTCCAACAGTTCCACCTTGTTGCGCATTTTTCGCAGTTCTTGTAAATTGGAAGACGGGTCTCTTGGCATCACGACTTGACAGATTCTGTTCAAAGCGGTGAAGAAACTCCATTTCGAACGGACTTTTGTCGTTGATAATTTTTTGAGCCATTTTTCTCAGGTCACTTTCAACGTATCGAGTGAGCATGTGCGTGGCATCTGGGCAAATGCATCTCACGTCATTAAGGAAAACTAGAGAAGTTTCAGGAATATTCGTGCGAAATGGAATCTTTACATCCGTTCTTCGACCAGTTATTTTGTCGCAAAGGGAAGGTAGAAAACGTTCGTCTTCTACATAAAATGCCATCTTAGAAGGGTAATCTGTAGACAGGTCGTTTCCGGAGCCCAGTATCAGTCGATGGAGAAACGGGGTATCTCCACTGTACGTCAATTTTGCTCCCAAATTTTTCAACTGATTTGTTTGCTGGAATAACCACCCTGACTCTTGACATCCGACAACACTCGGTCCCAAGTTCAACTCCATCGCAAACCTTGAGTCTTTTCCTCGATAAGCTAAAAAATCATTTTAGTCTCAAATTGAGAAAAAAACTTGTGAAGAAATGATTTTAAAATGATTTTAGAAAAAGGAGTACCTGCGAAGCAGAAGACGCTCGTAGCAGATTGGGCGCTAATATCTTCAGAAAGTAGTCTAAAAGCCATTCTCGTAACTTCTGTGCCACCAATTTCACAACCGTCAGCCCAAATATTGACTTTAACGTTGTTGATGTTTTCTGTTTTAAACAAAAGAAAAACAGCTAGTTGTATACATGCAACCAAGTCCGTTCTGAATCCAGAGAAGGACTTCTGTGGTTTGCACAAGGCCAAAAAGTGATTTACAAGGCTTGCAGTTGATCGTTGGACATTTCTCATTGAGGGTACTAAATTATGTCCGAGGCCAATCAGTTGTAGTCTATTCCGGATAATGTTGATCACTTCTTCTACGTTTCCAGTTTTACAAGCGATGCCCAAGCAAAACTCAAAATCCTTCGTTGAACCTCTTTTAGAAAAAAGTTCCATCGCCAAAACTCGTAAGACATTTGTGTCATTCTTTCTATACCCAGAATACGTCTTTTTACGGCTGAATGCGGATTGTCGAATCAATTTAACAAATGTGCTTATTTGAATTTTTTTTTGTCGTATCAGTTTCAGCACTTGTCCCCATAGTTGTTGGGAGTTGTCAGCTGTTATAGACATCAATTTTGATCGTTTCATTATCCTGGAAACGTGTCTTGACTCTTCCAATGTTTGAGGTAGGTTTGATTGAGTGCCGCACTGTTCAAATGAAAATGAAGTTTCGGTTGCTTTGAGCGCTTTATAAGGATCAACTTCGTCAGGTATGAACATTGGACCGAAGAAACACTTTACTAGCTCCTTCCGAGTCTTGGTCCAAGGCATTTCTCTTGAACCACGAAGAATTACGAGTTGCATTACACGAGCCTAAACAGTGTTGTGTTATCCCAATTGGATATAAATTTTATTGAAAGTTGAATTTTAATAGAACGTAAAGATGAACGTAATTGAACGTAATTGAAGTTGAATTAATCAACGTAAAGAATGTTTGGTGACTGAAAACGATAAATTTGTGAAGAGTTACTTACTGCTAAAATTGTAGCTTTTTTTGATTGTCCCCGCACAGATATCTGACGAAGAACATTAGAAACGATCCACTTATCCGTCCCTGCGAGCATCTCTTCAAGAATCTTTGATAACTTGTCGTACTTTTTTTGGATAAACTTTTCGGCAATTGCATCCAGAATGTTACAGTCAACAAACTGACGGTTAATGTCCGAGTCGGCGCCAGAAATTAAAAATTTATTCCATAATTCCATTGTTCAAGTTGACAATTGTGAGTAACTTTTGTTGAATCTTTCGATGAAGGACTTTTTTCAAAACAATGTTGAATTGAATTTATGCAATGGTGATTTAAAGTAACTATCATAGTTACTATATGATATAGTGTGAATGTTGACACTGAGTTGTGCGCACGCGCGTGCAAACTTTTTCTGACAACAAGTTACTAACTTATCCTATTATGAGACTCAAGCTTAAGTGTTGAATAGTTTATGAGACTCAAGTTTTAGTGTTGAATAATCATGAGTAGTATTCATATTCAACTCACAGGCTGTTTTTCTGAACTTCAAATGTTGAACATCAAATGAAACTAGTTAAACTAAACTAATTATAAAATTTGCTAGAATGCTGAAATCCTGTAAATGACAAATGGTCCCCATTGTCACGTTACGGTAACGGTTACAATTACCTGTTTTAAAAAAATGCATGCCGAAATCTTGTACATTTTAAATGTTCTAGAAGAATGAATATTGTTGTTCTACAACATGAACATCAAATACATGTAAAACTAGTGAAACTAAACTAATTGAAAAATCTGTATATACAATATACAGTATAGAGTATATAGTATACAGTATAGAGTGATACAGTTGAACTGTATAGAGTATACAATAGTTTTTTAACCCCATTGTCACGTTACAGTAACGGTTACAATTACCTGTTTTAAAAAAGTCATGCCGAAATCCTGTACATTTTAAATGTTCTAGAAGAATGAATATTGTTGTTCTAAAACATGAACATCAAATACATGTAAAACTAGTGAAACTAAACTAATTGAAAAATCTGTATATACAGTATACAGTATAGAGTATATAGTATACAGTATAGAGTGATACAGTTGAACTGTATAGAGTATACAATAGTTTTTTAACCTCTTTCTTTTCGAAAGAAGTCACTTAAGTCACTAAAAGATTTCTTTTGTTAATCATGGTATCATTAACAGAAAGAAGTCACTTAAGTCACTAAAAGATTTCTTTTGTTAATCATGGTATCATTAACAGTTGTGTTAATCATGAAATCCATGGCAAAACACTAAACATTTCTAATTTTGTGTATTGATAATTGTTGTAAAATGTCATGGAATCCGGTCCCTTGGTAAAGTCCCGGATTCCAGAACACGCAGAAGCCAAAAGCCCAGGAATCCATGGTAAAACCGTTTTTTAATGCGTTTTAATATGGTATCGGATTCCATGGTTTTTATCATGGATTCCGGGATTGGCCACAAAATCGGTGGTTTTAGCTGTCCCGGAATCCATGACAAAAGCTGGTCACATACAAACTGGTTTGAATTAGGAATCCACGGAATCTAAAATTATCAAAGAAAATGCGTGTGTTCCGGAATCCGGGACACACGATTTCTATCTTTTTGGCACCGATTCCGCAAAAACCAAATAACACGGATTGGCGACGTAATGCACATGCGTTTCAGAGCCTGAAACGCACGTTTATGCTTATCTCAGGTCTTCCCTCGCAATATTTTGATTTAAAAAACTAATTTATAAAGTATTTGATTTTTTTTATAAAAAGATGGTGGGGGAAGACCTGAGACATGCATAAACTTGCGTTTCAGGGCCTGAAATGCACGTTTAATCATGTCTCAGGTCTTCCCCCACCATATTTTGATTTTAAAAAAAAACAAATAATTTATAAAATAGTTTTTTTATTAAATTATGGTGGGGCAAGAACGCACATATGCATAAACGTGCGTTTCAGGCCCTGAAATGCACGTTTATGCAAGTCTCAGGTCTTCCCCAAAATCTTTTGATAAAAAAAAACCAAATGAAATATAAATTAGTTTTTTTTATCAAATATGTTGGGAAAAGACTTGCATAAACATGCGTTTCAGGGCCTGAGCTGCACGTTTATGAATATCTCAGGTCTTCTTTCACCATATTTTGATAAAAAAAAACAAATTTATAAAGTATTCAGTTTTTTATCAAAAGATGGTAGGGGAAGAGCTGAGACATGCATAAACGTGCGTTTCAGGCCCTGAAACGCACGTTTATGCGTGCCTCAGGTCTTCCCCCACCATCTTTTGATAAAAAAGCCAAATACTTTTTTAAAAATATTTTAATCAAAATATGGTGGAGTAAGACCTGAGACATGCATAAACGTGCGTTTCAGGCCCTGAAATGCAAGTTTATGCAAGTCTCAGGTCTTCCCCAAAATCTTTTGATAAAAAAAAACAAAATAATTTATAAATTAGTTTTTTTTATCAAATATGTTAGGGAAAGACCTGAGACATGCGTAAAAATGCGTTTCAGGGCGTGAAACGCCCGTGTATGCATGTCTCAGGTCTTCCTCCACCATCTTTTGATTAAAAAAACCAAATAATTTAGAAATTAGTTTTTTTATCAAATAAGTTGGGGGAAGACCTGAGACATGCATAAACATGCGTTTCAGGGCCTGAAACGCACGTATATGCATATCTCAGGTCTTCCCTCGCCATATTTTGATTTAAAAAAACTAACTTATAAATTATTTGATTTTTTTTATAAAAAGATGGTGGGGGAAGACCTGAGACATGCATAAACGTGCGTTTCATGGCCTGAAACGCACGTTTATGCATGTCTCAGGTCTTTTTCCGCCCTATTTTGACAAAAAAACTAATTTATAAATTATTTGGTTTTTTTATCGAAAGATGGTGGGTAAGACCTGAGACATGCATAAACGTGCGTCTCAGGCCCTGAAATGCAAGTTTATGCAAGTCTCAGGTCTTCCCCAAAATCTTTTGATAAAAAAAAACCAAATAATTTATAAATTAGTTTTTTTTATCAAATATGTTAGGGAAAGACCTGAGACATGCGTAAAAATGCGTTTCAGGGCGTGAAACGCCCGTGTATGCATGTCTCAGGTCTTCCTCCACCATCTTTTGATTAAAAAACCAAATAATTTAGAAATTAGTTTTTTTATCAAATAAGTTGGGGGAAGACCTGAGACATGCATAAACATGCGTTTCAGGGCCTGAAACGCACGTATATGCATATCTCAGGTCTTCCCTCACCATATTTTGATTTAAAAAACTAACTTATAAATTATTTGATTTTTTTTATAAAAAGATGGTGGGGGAAGACCTGAGACATGCATAAACGTGCGTTTCATGGCCTGAAACGCACGTTTATGCATGTCTCAGGTCTTTTTCCGCCCTATTTTGACAAAAAAACTAATTTATAAATTATTTGGTTTTTTTATCGAAAGATGGTGGGTAAGACCTGAGACATGCATAAACGTGCGTCTCAGGCCCTGAAATGCAAGTTTATGCAAGTCTCAGGTCTTCCCCAAAATCTTTTGATAAAAAAAAACCAAATAATTTATAAATTAGTTTTTTTTATCAAATATGTTAGGGAAAGACCTGAGACATGCGTAAAAATGCGTTTCAGGGCGTGAAACGCCCGTGTATGCATGTCTCAGGTCTTCCTCCACCATCTTTTGATTAAAAAAACCAAATAATTTAGAAATTAGTTTTTTTATCAAATAAGTTGGGGGAAGACCTGAGACATGCATAAACATGCGTTTCAGGGCCTGAAACGCACGTATATGCATATATCAGGTCTTCCCTCACCATATTTTGATTTAAAAAACTAACTTATAAATTATTTGATTTTTTTTATAAAAAGATGGTGGGGGAAGACCTGAGACATGCATAAACGTGCGTTTCATGGCCTGAAACGGACGTTTATGCATGTCTCAGGTCTTCATCCACCATCTTTTGATTAAAAAAAAACAAATAAATTATGAATTAGTTTTTTTTATCAAATATGTTGGGGGAAGACCTGAGACATGCATGCACATGCGTTTCAGAGCCTGAAACGCACGTTTATGCTTATCTCAGGTCTTCCCTCACCATATTTTGATTTAAAAAAACTAATTTATAAAGTATTTGATTTTTTTTTTATAAAAAGATGGTGGGGGAAGACCTGAGACATGCATGCACATGCGTTTCAGGGCCTGAAATGCACGTTTAATCATGTCTCATGTCTTCCCCACCATATTTTGATTTAAAAAAAAAAACAAATAATTTATAAAATAGCTTTTTTATTAAAATATGGTGGGGCAAGAATGCACATATGCATAAACGTGCGTTTCAGGCCCTGAAATGCACGTTTATGCAAGCCTCAGGTCTTCCCCAAAATCTTTTGATAAAAAAACCAAATGAAATATAAATTAGTTTTTTTTATCAAATATGTTGGGAAAAGACTTGCATAAACATGCGTTTCAGGGCCTGAGCTGCACGTTTATGCATATCTCAGGTCTTCCTTCACCAGATTTTGATTTAAAAAAAAACAAATTTATAAAGTATTTAGTTTTTTATCGAAAGATGGTGGGGGAAGAGCTGAGACATGCATAAACGTGCGTTTCAGGCCCTGAAACGCACGTTTATGCGTGCCTCAGGTCTTCCCCCACCATCTTTTGATAAAAAAGCCAAATACTTTTAAAAAAATATTTTAATCAAAATATGGTGGAGTAAGACCTGAAACATGCATAAACGTGCGTTTCAGGCCCTGAAATGCAAGTTTATGCAAATCTCAGTTCTTCCCCAAAATCTTTTGATAAAAATAACCAAATAATTTATAAATTAGTTTTTTTTATCAAATATGTTAGGGAAAGACCTGAGACATGCATAAAAATGCGTTTCAGGGCGTGAAACGCCCGTTTATGCATGTCTCAGGTCTTCCTCCACCATCTTTTGATTAAAAAAACCAAAATAATTTAGAAATTAGTTTTTTTATCAAATATGTTGGGGGAAGACCTGAGACATGCATAAACATGCGTTTCAGAGCCTGAAACGCACGTTTAATCATGTCTCAGGTCTTCTCTCAGCATATTTTGATTTAAAAAAAAACAAATAATTTATAAATTAGTTTTTTCTAAAATATGGAGGGGTAAGAACGCAGACATGCATAAACGTGCGTTTCAGGCCCTGAAACGCACGTTTATGCATGTCTCAGGTCTTCTTCCGCCCTATTTTGACAAAAAAAACTAATTGATAAATTAATTGGTTTTTTTATCGAAAGATGGTGGGTAAGACCTGAGACATGCATAAACGTGCGTCTCAGGGCCTGAAATGCACGTTTATGCAAGTCTCAGGTCTTCCCCTAAAGTCTTTTGATAAAAAAAAGAAATAAATTATAAATTAGTTTTTTTTTAATCAAATATATTGGGGAAAGACCTGAGACATGCATAAACATGCGTCTCAGGGCCTGAAACGCACGTTTATGCATGTCTCAGATCTTCCTCCACCATCTTTAAAAAAAAAAATAATAATTTATAAATTAGTTTTCTTATCAAATATGTTGGGAAAAGACCTGAGACATGCATAAACATGCGTTTCAGGGCCTGAATCGCACGTTTATGCATGTCTCAGGTCTTCCAACACCATCTTTTGATAAAAAAAAACCAAATACTTTTTTAGTTTGTTTTTTTTAATCAAAATATGGTGGGGGAACCTGAGACATGCATAAACGTGCGTTTCAGGCCCTGAAATGCACGTTTATGCAAGTCTCAGGTCTTCCCCTAAAGTCTTTTGATAAAAAAAGAAATAAATTATAAATTAGTTTTTTTTAATCAAATATATTGGGGAAAGACCTGAGACATGCATAAACATGCGTCTCAGGGCCTGAAACGCACGTTTATGCATGTCTCAGGTCTTCCTCCACCATCTTTTAAAAAAAAACCAAATAATTTATAAATTAGTTTTTTTATCAAATATGTTGGGAAAAGACCTGAGACATGCATAAACATGCGTTTCAGGGCCTGAATCGCACGTTTATGCATGTCTCAGGTCTTCCAACACCATCTTTTGATAAAAAAAAACCAAATACTTTTTTAGTTTGTTTTTTTTTTAATCAAAATATGGTGGGGGAACCTGAGACATGCATAAACGTGCGTTTCAGGCCCTGAAATGCACGTTTATGCAAGTCTCAGGTCTTCCCCAAAACCTTTTGATAAAAAAAATTATAAATTAGTTTTCTAATCAAATATATTGGGGAAAGACCTGAGACATGCATAAACATGCGTCTCAGGGCCTGAAACGCACGTTTATGCATGTCTGAGGTCTTCCTCCACCATCTTTAAAAAAAAAACCAAATAATTTATAAATTAGTTTTTTTTATCAAATATGTTGGGAAAAGACCTGAGACATGCATAAACATGCGTTTCAGGGCCTGAATCGCACGTTTATGCATGTCTCAGGTCTTCCAACACCATCTTTTGATAAAAAAAACCAAATACTTTTTTAGTTTGTTTTTTTTAATCAAAATATGGTGGGGGAACCTGAGACATGCATAAACGTGCGTTTCAGGCCCTGAAATGCACGTTTATGCAAGTCTCAGGTCTTCCCCAAAACCTTTTGATAAAAAAAATTATAAATTAGTTTTTTAATCAAATATATTGGGGAAAGACCTGAGACATGCATAAACATGCGTTTCAGGGCCTGAATCGCACGTTTATGCATGTCTCAGGTCTTCCTCCACCAACTTTTAATAAAAAAAACCAAATAATTTATAAATTAGTTTTTTTTATCAAATATGTTGGGAAAAGACCTGAGACATGCATAAACATGCGTTTCAGGGCCTGAATCGCACGTTTATGCATGTCTCAGGTCTTCCAACACCATCTTTTGATAAAAAAAAACCAAATACTTTTTTAGTTTGTTTTTTTTAATCAAAATATGGTGGGGGAACCTGAGACATGCATAAACGTGCGTTTCAGGCCCTGAAATGCACGTTTATGCAAGTCTCAGGTCTTCCCCAAAACCTTTTGGTAAAAAAAAAATTATAAATTAGTTTTTTAGTCAAAATATGGTGGATAAAGACCTGAGACATGCATAAACGTGCGTTTCAGGGGCTGAAACGCACGTTTATGCATGTATCAGGTCTTCCTCCACAATCTTTTGATTAAAAAAAACCAACTAATATATCAATTAGTTTTTTTATCAAATATGTTGGGAAAAGACCTGAGACATGCATAAACATGCATTTCAGGGCCTGAATCGCACGTTTATGCATGTCTCAGGTCTTCCAACACCATCTTTTGATAAAAAAAAACCAAATACTTTTTTAGTTTGTTTTTTTTAATCAAAATATGGTGGGGGGACCTGAGACATGCATAAACGTTCGTTTCAGGCCCTGAAATGCACGTTTATGCAAGTCTCAGGTCTTCCCCCAAAACCTTTTGATAAAAAAAATTATAAATTAGTTTTTTAATCAAATATATTGGGGAAAGACCTGAGACATGCATAAACAAGCGTTTCAGGGCCTGAATCGCACGTTTATGCATGTCTCAGGTCTTCCTCCACCAACTTTTAATAAAAAAAACCAAATAATTTATAAATTAGTTTTTTTTATCAAATATGTTGGGAAAAGACCTGAGACATGCAAAACATGCGTTTCAGGGCCTGAATCGCACGTTTATGCATGTCTCAGGTCTTCCAACACCATCTTTTGATTAAAAAAACCAAATACTTTTTTAGTTTGTTTTTTTTATCAAAATATGGTGGGGGGACCTGAGACATGCATAAACGTTCGTTTCAGGCCCTGAAATGCACGTTTATGCAAGTCTCAGGTCTTCCCCCAAAACCTTTTGATAAAAAAAATTATAAATTAGTTTTTTAATCAAATATATTGGGGAAAGACCTGAGACATGCATAAACAAGCGTTTCAGGGCCTGAATCGCACGTTTATGCATGTCTCAGGTCTTCCTCCACCAACTTTTAATAAAAAAAACCAAATAATTTATAAATTAGTTTTTTTTATCAAATATATTGGGGAAAGACCTGAGACATGCATAAACAAGCGTTTCAGGGCCTGAATCGCACGTTTATGCATGTCTCAGGTCTTCCTCCACCAACTTTTAATAAAAAAAACCAAATAATTTATAAATTAGTTTTTTTTATCAAATATGTTGGGAAAAGACCTGAGACATGCAAAACATGCGTTTCAGGGCCTGAATCGCACGTTTATGCATGTCTCAGGTCTTCCTCCACCATCTTTTAATAAAAAAAACCAAATAATTTATAAATTAGTTTTTTTATCAAATATGTTGGGAAAAGACCTGAGACATGCATAAACAAGCGTTTCAGGGCCTGAATCGCACGTTTATGCATGTCTCAGGTCTTCCTCCACCAACTTTTAATAAAAAAAACCAAATAATTTATAAATTAGTTTTTTTTATCAAATATGTTGGGAAAAGACCTGAGACATGCAAAACATGCGTTTCAGGGCCTGAATCGCACGTTTATGCATGTCTCAGGTCTTCCAACACCATCTTTTGATTAAAAAAACCAAATACTTTTTTAGTTTGTTTTTTTTATCAAAATATGGTTTATGCAAGTCTCAGGTCTTCCCCAAAAACTTTTGGTAAAAAAAAAATTATAAATTAGTTTTTTAATCAAAATATGGTGGATAAAGACCTGAGACATGCATAAACGTGCGTTTCAGGGGCTGAAACGCACGTTTATGCATGTATCAGGTCTTCCTCCACAATCTTTTGATTTAAAAAAACCAACTAATATATCAATTAGTTTTTTTATCAAATATGTTGGGGAAAGACCTCAGACATGCATAAAGGTTTTTTTCAGGCCCTGAAACGCACGTTTATGCATGTCTCAGGTCTTCTTCCACCATCTTTTGATAAAAAAAAAACAAATAATTTATAAATTAGTTTTTTTATCAATTATGTTGGGAAAAGACCTGAGACATGCATAAACATGCGTTTCAGGGCCTGAAACGCACGTTTATGCATGTCTCAGGTCTTCCAACACCATCTTTTGATAAAAAAAAAAAACAAATATTTTTTTAGTTTGTTTTTTTTTTATCAAAATATGGTGGGGGAACCTGAGACATGCATAAACGTGCGTTTCAGGCCCTGAAATGCACGTTTATGCAAGTCTCAGGTCTTCCCCAAAACCTTTTGGTAAAAAAAAAATTATAAATTAGTTTTTTAATCAAAATATGGTGGATAAAGACCTGAGACATGCATAAACGTGCGTTTCAGGGGCTGAAACGCACGTTTATGCATGTATCAGGTCTTCCTCCACAATCTTTTGATTAAAAAAAACCAACTAATATATCAATTAGTTTTTTTATCAAATATGTTGGGGAAAGACCTCAGACATGCATAAAGGTTTTTTTCAGGCCCTGAAACGCACGTTTATGCATGTCTCAGGTCTTCTTCCACCATCTTTTGATTAAAAAAAATCATAATAATTTATAAATTAGTTTTTTTATCAATTATGTTGGGAAAAGACCTGAGACATGCATAAACATGCGTTTCAGGGCCTGAAACGCACGTTTATGCATGTCTCAGGTCTTCCAACACCATCTTTTGATTAAAAAAAAACCAAATACTCTTTTAGTTTGTTTTTTTTTACCAAAATATGGTGGGGGAACCTGAGACATGCATAAACTTGCGTTTCAGGCCCTGGAATGCACGTTTTTGCATGTCTCAGGTCTTCTCCCACCATATTTGGATTTAAAAAAACAAATACTTTATAAATTTTTTTTTAAATCGAAAAATGTTGGGGGAAGACCTGAAACATGCATAAACGTACGTTTCAGGGCCTGAAACGCACGTTTATGCATGTCTCAAGTCTTCCTCCACCATCTTTTGATAAAAAAAACCAAATAACATAGCAATTAGTTTTTTTTATCAAATATATTGGGGAAAGACCTCAGACATGCATAAAGGTTTTTTTCAGGCCCTGAAACGCACGTTTAGGCATGTCTCAGGTCTTCTTCCACCATATTTTGATTAAAAAAAACTAAACATAACGTATTTGGTTTTTTATCAAAAGATGGTGGGGGAAGACCTGAGCCATGCATTAACGTGAGTTTCAGGGCCTGAAACGAACGTTTATGCATGTCTCAGGTCTTCCTCCACCATCTTTTAATAAAAAAAACCAAATAATTTATAAATTAGTTTTTTTATCAAATATGTTGGGAAAAGACCTGAGACATGCATAAACATGCGTTTCAGGGCCTGAATCGCACGTTTATGCATGTCTCAGGTCTTCCAACACCATCTTTTGATAAAAAAAAAACCAAATACTTTTTAGTTTGTTTTTTTTTAATCAAAATATGGTGAGGGAACATGAGACATGCATAAACGTGCGTTTCAGGCCCTGAAATGCACGTTTATGCAAGTCTCAGGTCTTCCCCTAAACCTGTTGATAAAAAAAAAAACAAAAAATTTATAAATTAGTTTTTTAATCAAAATATGGTGGATAAAGACCTGAGACATGCATAAACGTGCGTTTCAGGGGCTGAAACGCACGTTTATGCATGTATCAGGTCTTCTTCCACCATCTTTTGATAAAAAAAAACAAATAATTTATAAATTAGTTTTTTTATCAATTATGTTGGGAAAAGACCTGAGACATGCATAAACATGCGTTTCAGGGCCTGAAACGCACGTTTATGCATGTCTCAGGTCTTCCAACATCATCTTTTGATTAAAAAAAAACCAAATACTTTTTTAGTTTGTTTTTTTTTAATCAAAATATGGTGGGGGAACCTGAGACATGCATAAACGTGCGTTTCAGGCCCTGGAATGCACGTTTATTCAAGTCTCAGGTCTTCCCCAAAACCTTTTGATAAAAAAAACCAAAAAATTTATAAATTAGCTTTTTAATCAAAATATGGTGGATAAAGACCTGAGACATGCATAAACGTGCGTTTCAGGGGCTGAAACGCACGTTTATGCATGTCTCAGGTCTTCTTCCACCATATTTTGATTAAAAAAACTCAACATAACGTATTTGGTTTTTTATCAAAAGATGGTGGGGGAAGACCTGAGACATGCATAAACGTGAGTTTAAGGGCCTGAAAACCACGTTTAGGCATGTCTCAGGTCTTCTTCCACCATTTTTTGATAAAAAAAACCAAATGAATTATAAATTTCTTTTTTTTAGAAAAAAATGGCGGGGAAGACATCAGACATGCATAAACGTGCGTTTCAGGCTCTGAAAGGCACGTTTATGGATGTCTCAAGTCTTCCAACACCAGATTTTGATTTAAAAAAAACCAAATGTTTTATAAATTTGTTTTTTTATCAAAATATGGTGGGGAAAGACCTGAGACATGCATACACGTGCGTTTCAGGGCCTGAAACGCACGTTTATGCATGTCTCAGGTCAGGTCATCCCCCACCATTTTTTGATTTAAAAAAACTAATTTATAAAGTATTTGTTTTTTATCAAAATATGGTGGGGGAAGACCTGAGACATGCATAAACGTGCGTTTCAGGGCCTGAAAACCACGTTCAACCATGTCTCAGGTCTTCCCCCACCATATTTTGATTTTAAAAAACCAAATATGTTACAAATTAGTTTTTTTATTAAAAAAATATGGCGGAGAAGACCTCAGACATGCATAAACGTACGTTTCAGGCCCTGAAACGCACGTTTATGCATGTCTCAGGTCTTCTTCCGGCATATTTTTATTTTAAAAAAGTAATTACAAATTATTTGGTTATTTTATCAAAAGATGGTGGAGGAAGACCTGAGACATGCATAAACGTGCGTTTCAGGGCCTGAAAAGCACTATTATGCATGTTCCAAGTCTACCTCCACCATCTTTTGATAAAAAAACGAAATAATTTTTAAATTAGTTTTTTTATCAAATATGGTGGTGAAAGATCTGAGACATGCATAAACGTGCGTTTCAGGGCCTGAAATGCACGATTATGCATGTCTCAAGTCTACCTTCACCATCTTTTGATAAAAAAAACGAAATAATTTTTTAAATTAGTTTTTTTATCAAAATATGGTGGGAGAAGACCTGAGACATGCATACACGTGTGTTTCAGGGCCTGAAACGCACGTTTAATTGTGTCTCAGGTCTTCCCCCAACATACTTTGATTAAAAAAAATAATTTATAAATTAGTTTTTTATTATTAAAATATGGTGAGGGAAGACCTAAGACATGCATAAACGTGCGTTTCAGGGCCTGAAACACACATTTATGCATTTCTCAGGTCTTCCCCTACCATATTTTGATTTAAAAAAAAAACAAATTATAAAGTTTTTGGTTTTTTTATCAGATGGTGGGGGAAGACCTGAGACATGCATAAACGTGCGTTTCAGGCCCTGAAACGCACAAGTATGCATATCTCAGGTCTTCACCTACCATATTTTGATAAAAAAAACTAATTTATAAAGAAAGTATTTGGTTTTATTGTCAAAATATGGTGAGGGAAGACCTGAGACATGCGTAAACGTGCGTTTCAGGCCCTGAAACGCACGTTTATGCATGTCGCAGGTCTTCCCCCACCTAAATTTGCTTTAAAATAACTAATATATAAAGTATTTATTTTTTATCAAAAGACGGTAAGGAATGGCCTGAGACATGCATAAACGTGCGTTTCAGAGCCTGAAACGCATGTTTATGCATGTCTCATGTCTTTCTCCACCATCTTTTGATAAAAAAAACCAATAATTTATAATTTAGCTTTTTTATCAAATATGGTGAGGAAAGACCTGAGACAAGCATAAACGTGCGTTTCAGGGCCTGAAACGCGCGTTTATCCATGTCTCATGTCTTCCCCCACCATATTTTGATTAAAAAAGCAAACAATTTATAAATTATTTTTTAAATCAAAACATAGTAGGGGAAGATCTGAGACATGCATAAACGTGCGTTTCAGGGCCTGAAACGTACGCTTATGCATGTCTCAGGTCTTCACCCACCATATTTTGATTAAAAAAACTAATTTATAAAGAAAGTTTTTGGTTTTTTATCAAAATTTGGTGAGGGAAGACTCGAGACATGCATAAACGTGCGTTTCAGGGTCTGAAACGTACGTTTATGCTTGTCTCAGGTCTTCCTCCACCATATTTTGATAAAAAAAAACCAATAATTTATAATTTAGCTTTTTTATCAAATATGGTGAGGAAAGACCTGAGACAAGCATAAACGTGCGTTTCAGGGCCTGAAACGCGCGTTTATCCATGTCTCATGTCTTCCCCCACCATATTTTGATTAAAAAAGCAAACAATTTATAAATTATTTTTTAAATCAAAACATAGTAGGGGAAGATCTGAGACATGCATAAACGTGCGTTTCAGGGCCTGAAACGTACGCTTATGCATGTCTCAGGTCTTCACCCACCATATTTTGATTAAAAAAACTAATTTATAAAGAAAGTTTTTGGTTTTTTATCAAAATTTGGTGAGGGAAGACTCGAGACATGCATAAACGTGCGTTTCAGGGTCTGAAACGTACGTTTATGCTTGTCTCAGGTCTTCCTCCACCATATTTTGATTTTTAAAAAAAACAAATTTATAAAATGTTTTGTTTATTTATCAAAAAATGGTAGGGGAAGACCTGATACATGCATAAACGTTCGTTTCAGGCCCTGAAACGCACGTTTGTGCATGTCTCAGGTCTTCCCCCACCATATTTTGATTTTTTAAAAAAAAACAAAAACTTTCTTTGTAACTTAGTTTTTTATCAAAATATGGTGGGTGAAGACCTGAGACATGCAGGTCTTCCCCCACCATTTTTTGATATAAAAAAACTAATTTAAAAAGTATTTGGTTTTTTTATCAGATGGTGGGGGAAGACCTGAGACATGCATAAACGTGCGTTTCAGCCCCTGAAACGCACAAGTATGCATATCTCAGGTCTTCACCTACCATATTTTGATAAAAAAAACTAATTTATAAAGAAAGTATTTGGTTTTAATGTCAAAATATGGTGAGGGAAGACCTGAGACATGCGTAAACGTGCGTTTCAGGCCCTGAAACGCACGTTTATGCATGTCGCAGGTCTTCCCCCACCTAAATTTGCTTTAAAATAACTAATTTATAAAGTATTTATTTTTTATCAAAAGACGGTAAGGAATGGCCTGAGACATGCATAAACGTGCGTTTCAGGGCCTGAAACGCATGTTTATGCATGTCTCATGTCTTCCTCCACCATCTTTTGATATAAAAAAAACCAATAATTTATAATTTAGCTTTTTTTATCAAATATGGTGAGGAAAGACCTGAGACAAGCATAAACGTGCGTTTCAGGGCCTGAAACGCGCGTTTATCCATGTCTCATGTCTTCCCCCACCATATTTTGATTAAAAAAGCAAACAATTTATAAATTATTTTTTAAATCAAAACATAGTGGGGGAAGATCTGAGACATGCATAAACGTGCGTTTCAGGGCCTGAAACGTACGCTTATGCATGTCTCAGGTCTTCACCCACCATATTTTGATTAAAAAAACTAATTTATAAAGAAAGTTTTTGGTTTTTTTATCAAAATTTGGTGAGGGAAGACTCGAGACATGCATAAACGTGCGTTTCAGGGTCTGAAACGTACGTTTATGCTTGTCTCAGGTCTTCCTCCACCATATTTTGATTTAAAAAAAAACAAATTTATAAAATGTTTTGTTTATTTATCAAAAAATGGTAGGGGAAGACCTGATACATGCATAAACGTTCGTTTCAGGCCCTGAAACGCACGTTTGTGCATGTCTCAGGTCTTCCCCCACCATATTTTGATTTAAAAAAAAAACAAAAACTTTCTTTGTAACTTAGTTTTTTATCAAAATATGGTGGGTGAAGACCTGAGACATGCAGGTCTTCCCCCACCATTTTTTGATATAAAAAAAACTAATTTAAAAAGTATTTGGTTTTTTTATAAAAAGATGGTGGGGAAGAAGGAACACTTCAAAGCGAGTTACAGACTGTCGGGTCTGATACGAGACCAGGAGAAGGACAAGATGACGAGCAATCTCTCCCAATGGATCCGGACGGGAGCCAAGGAGAAAGGAGACCTGGAGAAGGATAGTTACAAGATCTTGAGCCAGTTCTACAAAGAGAGAAGGGACTTACTCTATCACACATCTGATGGTGTGGCAGCCTGTAGGAGGAAAGATGAGGAGAAGATATTACACAGGCATAATCTCATCATACTACCACAGCTATACGAGACGGAAATGTTGTTCAGATCGCACGACCAGATGGGACATCAGGGGATAGACAAGGTACAACGAAGAATACTGAACAGGTTTGATTGGCCAGGGTTGAGAAAGGCTTGAGAAAGGTGGGTGAACGCATGTTTGTCGTGTTTGCAAGTGAAAGACCCTAGAAAAATGAAATTACCACTTAACTCCGCGGAAAGCTCGGAATTTGACGAGGTCGTGCAGATAGACCATCAGAACAGCTGAATGACCGAATCGGGATACAATCAGATACTGGTAATTATAGATCACTTTACGAAACTGGCAGAAGCGGTACCATGCCAGACGGCCTCCGCGGAAGAGACTTGTGATCATTTGATAACGCAGTGGATATCACGATATGGTTCCGATGACATTCCAATCAGACAATGGGAAAGACTTCGTGAGGGACGTGACAAAAGAATTGATTAGGAGATCGCACATTGTTAAAGGGCATTCAACAACCTACCATCCTCAAACGAACGAATTAGTGGAGAGGCAGAACAGAACACTGGTGAACATGCTCAGGGTATATTGCTCGAGATATATGACCGATTGGGATAAGTATCTGCCGCAAGTGGTGCAGGCGTATAACAGCACGCAGCATTCAACAACAGGGATCAGTCCTTTCATTATGTTAACTGGCAGGGAGAAAGCGATGCCCCTGACATTCTTCTATCCAGAATACGAAGGGAAAAAGACGTCGCCTCAGGCGTATGTGAAAGAAGCGGCCAGGAGGCAACAGGAATTGAACGAGCTCTGTAGAAGGAACACGGCGCAGGCACAAATGAGACAGCGGAAGAAGTACGATGAAAAAATACTTCAAGCAAAACCGTATGCTGTGGGACAATACGTCTGGGTGTTCCAGAATTTCATACCTCCAAAAGGAACTAAAAAGTTACTTAAGAGATAAAGAGAACCGTTTGTGATAACGGAGGTACACCAGCAGGGCCGGTTCTATCGCTTGAGTTCGGGGCGTGCGGCGTGCTACAAAAATCTGAAACCCCACGTCCCATCTCCGGAAGACTGGTGTGTGCCGCAGAACATGAAAGGACTCTAGTATCTACTGGTGGAGCCAGCATGTGAGGTGAGCGAGAAAAGCACCACAGAGAAGAATGACGGCAACGAGGACGTGAGCATGGATGATAACGAAAAAATTGAGGTAGATTCGGACTGAGGATCTTTCGCGGACGAAGATTGCAATGATCCGGAGTAGAACGAAGTGCCAAAGTGGACAGAACCAGACTTTCCAATGACCACAGGGACAAGAAGAGGCGATCGCAAACGGACAGGCATGAGGTACAGCAAGTATGGTGACGACTTCTTCACTGACAAGATACAAACCGAGGAGATAGGCGAGGAGTTGGTGAACATGGGCGAGCTGGTAGCCGATGAAGAGTGGCAGATCATCAACGAAAGTGAGTTTTCCTTGTAAGAGGACTACTCCGTGCCAGAACGAGAAGTAGACCTGGAACAAAGCGAGATAGAAAGAAAGGAAAATACAAACCTGAGGATACTGGAATGGAAGCATAACCTTGGAACTGACGAGAAGGAAGCGCAAAAAATCCAGCAAGTCGACGTGTCAGCAAGGAAACATGTGAAAACAGGAAATCCACTATTTGGTTGCACAGCCACTGACCGGCCACTGGAAATACCACCGGATAACTTGAACACAGCACCATCGACGGGGACGTCAATAAATATTTTTGTCCGAGAGTGGGGGGTAGGACTTACCCACACGGAAAATTTGATGATAAAGAAGCTCAGGGAAGTGAGAGAGACTAACGGGTTGGAACTGGATCAAGAGGAAGCTGAGTCTACCATACGAAGAAATTTGAAGACAAAATTCGAGAAACCGAATGAATATTCAGAGAACATCCTGATCACAGACAGGGAAACAGTTTTGTCAGATAGGCCTAGTGCAATCTGCATAACAGCGGACATGAGCTTCAACACGGGACTGGAAGCAGACTTCAGAAGAGAATATCAGAACGTAGAGTTTCTATTTAGGAATAGATCGGGGTTGGGAGGAATGGGTGCGCTTCCCCCTTCAGTTTCACAAGTTCCTGGTAACTACCTGTGCTTTTTGGTGACGAGGGTCAATGAAAGGAACACGATAGACCCCAAGTATGTGATGTTGGCACTAACTAGTTTGAGGGACTGCATGGTCGAAAGAGGTATACGAGAGGTCTCAATGCCGGTCTACGATTCAAACAGGGGCAAGTTGAACCCTAGGGAAATATACGGCATCCTGCACGTGGTCTTTGCATAAACGGAGATAATGGTGCACCTACACAAGAAGTACTACTTGAGTATCGCCTGAGCTTTGAGTGGACATGGAAGTCTTGAGTTAGGAGTCAGGTAGATGGATTTTAATGTAACTCGCATGACAATTAAATTCTAGAGAACTAATGGTGCTAAAACATGAAATGAGTTTGCATGCTTTTAAATGTCTAATTGAATTATTTTTTCGAGAAATTGTTAGAATAAAGTTCTAAAGGTAGTAAGGGGGAGGTTTAGGCTAGGCATGAGCGGGAAACGTCTTTGTCTTAAAATGAGTTCTATTTTCAGATTGATTTGCCCTTTGAATTGACAATCAAGCTACACTTACTTGAACAAAACAGGAGAGGTCTCGAACGGTTCTTGACCAGCAGTACTAAAGAATGATATTTAATGAGTTCAACTGGGAAGGTATTTCTTGAGTTTAACTGGGTAGGTGTTTCTTGAGTTGGTTTGCGAAAGGTATTTCTTGAGTTGGTTTGGGAAAGCTGTTTCGTGAGTTTGTTGATACGTGAGATCGCTTGAGAAGAAGCAATGATGTCGGGTCACTTCTGGAAGTCTAGGCCAGCAGCCCTCAAAAAACATACCCTCGATGAGCTATACAAGCGCTTGAGGGACCTCGATCACACACAAGTGGACCAAAGACAGGCGGTAATGTTGAATGCCATCCTGCAACTGGAAGCGCAAGGCGAATGCAGGGAGTCAGCAACTGAAGCCGTTTTGATGGTGGGCTTTACTTCAGATGGAATAAAAAATCATAGCAGACTGGATGGCTATGCTGGAATGTGGATGGAGGCCTGAGAGGATATGACTTTGCGAGAAACGCTGGCTTGAGCAACAGCACGGAATATGGTGCGGGAGAGTTTCCCCTCCCGACCAGACCACCAGCAGGGGCAGCAGTTCAATCCACAAGCAAGCCATTGTCAATGATACGGTCTCAACAGACTGAGGAGGCATGCCCGGACCTCAACAACTTGAAAAAGGAACTGAAAAGGGCCCAGAGGGAGCGGGACAAGGCCAACCTTGACAGGGATGGTGCGATTCTCGAGAGGGACCAAGCGAACCTGGAAAGAGACCAAGCGACTCTTGAGAGGGACCAAGCGAATCTTGATTTGAATCTGATAAACCGGAACGGGAGCAAGCTGAGAGGTTGCGCGAGAATACGGCGAATTGTGAGCAGATAAGATCAGAGATTTAGAAGATACAAAGGAGACAAGTAGAGTTTGTGAAAAAGAAAGAAAAGAAGAAGACTACGACTGAACCAGCTGTCTCTAGATCGAGACCAGAGTCGCGGCTGGAGGTAGACGAAGCTCCCCGGGCGAGCCGTCGCTTCAACTTGGACCGTGTGGCCCAAGAACACATGAATGAGGGCCTGGAGGCATGGACACGTCCCGAGCCAGTTCCTTAAATGCGCAATCTAGAGACAAACCCAATTAGGCCTTTGATGGAAATCGCGCTGCCGGGATTGAAGCCCAGTTCAACCAGTGGTAGTCAAACTGGGGGGGGGGCACGTCACGCCTTAGGGAGTTGCAAGAGAGGTTGCAGTCAAAAGCTCGCGATAACTCAGCACGAGAGGAGCGACCTCCCACCTGGAGAGATCATGCAGTGAGGAGTGTGATAATCGCCAGCTACAAAAAGAATACGGACGGTGCCTATCACAGGTACAACCTCGTGGATTGGACGGCGGCACAACCCGCAAGGAGGGGTGCCTTCCCCGACGCTTCTTGGGCTGAATATTTCCCGCAGTCCAGGATACCTGAGGGTGCAGTCCACTTGATTATAGGGGACAGTCTGGTAAGAGTGTTGACGCGAATCCAGGCGCATTGACAGGTGAAAGTCTTGAGTTTTTCTGGTGCTGCAACACCCCAGATGTTGGCGTCACTAGAGATGCTGGAGATGGAGAAGATGTATACGGTCACTCTGATGATGGGAACCAATGACATGTCCAGAGGCGAGCCGGGGAAAGTAATGAGGCTGCAGGAGCAGATGAGTTGTATTCTTGAGAAATTGAGGATCTATCTAGATCCAGCGATACTCACTATTTGCACCGTCCCGTAAAACATGATGGCCGACCAGAATGCTAGGGAGATGAACGAAAGGGTGAGTAACCTCAACGAAATCATCAAGCAAATCCAGCAGAGGAGCGTACTCCCCGTGAGACTGCTGGACGTGGCAAGCATGATGGAACACTCCCTTTCGGATGATGCGTCTTCAGATGGCACGGCTAAACGGTGTCTTCCAAAGGCATATAAACCATCTGGAGTCAGACATGCTGGAGACGGGCCAGTTCACCTTTGTTCCGTCCCCAGCACCTCCCTTTTTCACTGCTAGGCCCTTGTCCGATCGTTTGGAAGGAAGAATTGACTCGAGAGAAAGCTCAAGGAGCAGTAGGAGTAGACAACTAGAAGCCACCCCGATGGAAGGAGACGAGGTGAAATTGTCCACACCCCAGAGTTCGGTAGTGTCCTCGGTGCTGGTGGAGGATAATAAGAAGATGGATATACCAGGATAGGCAAGCAAAGCCCGATATCTAGAGAGAGTGAAAGATCTAGACCTGGAGGATCTGCCATGTAGACAAGAGTTGGCGGATATTCTGGGGCTTAAGAGTTTGTCGCACGAGGACTTGAGCAGGCATCACTGTGTGGACTGGCTAAAGGCCCACGAGGCGCTTTTTTCGAGAGTCAGGACACTAGAGACCGCAGACTTGACGGGAATTCCGGAAAAATCGATAAAGAGCCCAGTCATTTACAGGCCCCTCAAGCAGCTTGGGAGTCCAGGTCTAATCGTGGAACCTCCCAAGCATCGAACGAGCATAGCCAGGATCAGAGTGGCAATTCCCGCACAGCTTAGAATAGTCGAAAAGCTTTTGGAGCCAAAGAGCATGGGGATCTCGGACACCGGATACATGGGTCCGAAGCTCACCGAAGACCCAAGGTATGGGAGATCCTGTGGGACTTCACAGCTGGTCAGAACGTTGACCGTGTACGATCGATCAGACCCTGGAGCAGCGAGAGCAATCATCGTGGCGGTATCGGACTTCGAGGGGACTCTGCTGCCTTGAGCGGAATTGAATCAAATGCTGACCCTGGTGGTGTCTATAAAATATGAGACGCCGTGTGAGCCAGAGCTGTTGCTATTCGCGGGGATGAATTTCCACCTGCATGCGGCAGGACTTCTAGAGCACTTGACAAGCGGGGAACCAACCCCCAAGAAAATCTGGGAAGCAATCCAGACGCTGTTTGCAGCAATGAACGAGGTGCAGGAGTTGGTAGCTTCTCGATTCGAGCCAACCAAAGGCGAGAGTGGTGTTCACATCATCGCGAGGCTACGCGAGCATGCCACCAGCCTTACAGTTCGTGTATGCAATGTTGATTCTGATAGCGGAGGGCAACGCGTGGCGGATGCTTATGGCTTCTCCGAATCGCAAATTGGAGCCAGTAAACTTGCGACTTCTTAAATCGGAAGTGGCAGCGGCATGGGTGGTTGTATCTCATGCTCTGAGGGGATTTTACCAATTGGCAGAAATCGCGATTGTGCTGGATCATGTTCTAATCTTGTCGAAGGTGTCGAATCTTGCCCGGCAGCTGAAGTTTAACCCGGAGATAGGGGACGATCACCCTGTGATAACCCATCTAACAGCCAGCCTGTGGTACCGGTGTATGGATCTGACGATCACGAGCTCCACCAGCAGGGCGAGAGAGCCGAGTAATGAAAGGAGAAATGTGGCCGCGGCCGAGAAACAACTAGAGTCGATGGGATACCGCTTGACACAAGAGAGAGGGAGATGGCCGTTTCTGACCCCGAGACTCGAGAATGCGACGGAGAGAGACGAGGGAGAATGCTCTACCCCTCATTAAACAAATACGGGGGTTTCTTGAGGAGCAGCTTGAGGTGGCATAAAGTAGGGAAATGACGGTGGGAAGATTTGTCACAGCAGCTAATAAAGTCACCATCGGAGGATTCTGGATGAAGCATGCAAAGGGCGAGCTAAAGACCAGGAAGAACCACGAGATCTTGAGATTCTTGAGCCCGTGCTGAGGAAAGAAGTATATGAGCAAGGTGTTCTACGCGGGAGGCACCATCTTTGAAGCTCTTGAATATTCCCATCAACCTCCTGCTAGCCTTCTATCTGGTATACTCAGGTACCTGTTCAAAATGGGTCCGGCGTACATGTTCAGTAGGGGCGTGGGAACGCTCCGGATTGACGGATATTTGACGCTGGTACTCTTGACGCACGGAGAACTAACGGTGTTTCATCGGTTGATGAAGTATGGGAAACCCCTGTCGGTAAGGAACGCTCACCCGAGTGTGGAGACCTATTCGTACGAGTGTGCTGCTGGACTGAAGACGTTGCTTGTGGAGTATCTTCTGATGCAGAATCGATACTTGACGGGCGAAGAAAGAAATCCCAAGACGAGAGAAGAAGTCAGAGAGGCGAATGGGGGCATACTTCTTCTGACTGACCTGTTTTTGGCCATGAGATCTCACCGGCTGGGGATGATCAGAGGCTTGGGGGAAGTGGTGACCTGCGTCTACGGGCCAGCAGTGACGTATGCTTTCCCGGATCACTCGGCGTGAGCCTGATTAGCGTTCTAGATGGGACGGCACTCAACTGGTGCAGACAAGAAGACTTGAGAGCGCGGATGAGTGAGACAGTGCTTATTGGAAAAGTGAAGGATCCCGAGCTGGTGGAATTCAATTTCAGGGGACAACTGCAGTACAGAATGGAAGAAAAACGTAAAAGTGCCATCGAAGCCTATCCCAAGTTCTGGAACCTGAATCCTGTGGCGGGTGACAAAAGGGAAGTCTTGAGGATACCGGCGTGGACGAGAAGTTTCGGATTCACAAAAAAGGAATTGGAAACGATACTAGAGCGGGATGTCCTACCCGTTGCTGTCCCCGAGTTCCCAACGGTGAGAAGAAGGACCCTGGGAATGAACAGCCCCATAGTAGTCCCTTCCCTACATGCGAGAGCCATGAATGAGAGACAGCAAAGATAATTCACGGACGGCTGGGATCCTTTGTTCATTGGATACGCGGCAGCGGTGTATTTTCATACGTGAGAAATCAAGATAAATTCGTGGATTACACAAGCAACGAAAATGCGAGGCTCCATGTCCCCTAAGTTTGAGGTCCGGGATGTCTTCAGAACGCTTGAGCAGGCTGGACTTGAGAACAAGCTGCCAAAACATGACGATGGAAGGATGATCGTAGAGGAGGGTCACATGGCTCTGAAGGACGACATGAGGTTTGCCACAAGAAAGTCCCGAGCGCCTTATGGGCTGGAGGAGTTGGAGTTGAGGATAGAGGGGGAAAGCTTGATGCGGCAGGACCCCTGTATGTATCCCTCATCGAGTACAAGAAGATGAATCCGACAACACCCTCACCCTTGTCAGTGGGCACCCCTGGAGACAAGAGAAGCCTCCCCGTGGAAAACAGGTTCCGGGATGTGCTAAAAAGAAAACAAGCCGAATCAGGAGAGGAGCAGAAGAAGAGATGGAGGTGGGAAATACACCTGATCTGGGCGCAGCGGATACAGAGTATACCACGCAAGAAATACTGCAAGACTTGACTGGGGACGACTGGGCGAACACGGCCACCCCACACCTGGGATATCCCTGCAAAAATCTGGAGCTGCCTTTGACGAGTGAAACCTCCAACATGGGAACGCTACTTGTGAGTGCGGAAGAAAGCAAGAAGAACACTTTTGAGGGCAATAAATGGATATTCTTGCACAAGCTAGATGAGAAGTCGTGGCAAGATTTCTCGAGTGAATTCAACCAGAAAGTAGGGCGCGAGGCTAAGCTGGAAGACTTCGAGAGAGAACTGTGGAGTACGGTGATCAAGTTCGGGGAACCTGTCCTGGTAGGCACCGGAATAGACGAGAAATAAGAAAGGAGCTACTTGAGAAGATATTAGTCTGAGAGAACAAAAGCAGAAAACTGAGGCCAATCCATGTAAAGATAGCTCTAATCTGTATAAAAAAACTGATGATAATGGAATTAGGATTGGAATGGATGATAAAAATTAGACTAGTAAATTAATTAAAATTATAAATATCCTTAAGGCTCGAGAAGGGGGAGACAAGAGTCGGGGAAAACAAAATCTGGATAAAAAGGCTGAGTCAGTGATGATAGTGGCGACGCCCCCGAGTAAAGGAATAAGGTCTAGGAAAAGGAAACGGGAGACAGAAGAGGCGAATCCTTCGGCGGATGCGGTTTTGGAAAACGACGGCCCTCATGATTACAGCGCGATGGAAAACAGCGGCCTACAAGAGGCGCTCAGCATCCAGGAAAGTGGCCGAGGTGCTGGGGGAAATGGAAGCCTCGACGACTCCGAGAACGAAGGAGGACTTCAAACCCAAAAGGCAAACGCTAAAAGGGGGTCGACTAGTGGACAAACGTGGGAAGTGGACATCGGCAAGGAATGACTTTCGACTCAACACCAGGCCATTAGGAAGCAAGTGACGTGCGATCCTCTTGGGAGAAATGGGACGAGAAACAACGCTCGACCTTGGTGGATAGCTCTGGAGGCCACGGAAGAACTGGAGTGTTGCCTGAAGAAGCTTGATCGCGGGGTATCCCGCAAGCGGCGGCATTGGGCTACCCAGCAGAAGGCCAAAGATATTAAGCTAGAGTTGGGAAACCAGCTGGGGCGGACTTGGGAGAACCTGCTGCTAGAGTACTTTGAAGATGCGATGAGAGCACCCTCGTCAGCATTGCCATTGATGGCGATTCCTTTTGTCAGAACGGCAGGACAGTTGATGTTCACATGGAGTTTGGCGTGAGTGGCGTTAGAGGCGTTGACCTCGCACGACAAACTTAAGCTGGGTGACAATGGTCTGCGGGTGTACCAAATGCTGGTGCAGCATATTGCCCGAGACCACTCGGGATTGAGCCTAGCGAGGAGAAAAGATGCCACTTGTTTCTTGAGGTGGATCATGTCAGTGATAACCGACACTACTGTTCTAGTGTGCCATCAAAAAGCGTTGGAAGTAAAACTATGGAAAGGAGAGTCTCCACTGTCATCCTGAACGTATACCAGAGTACTGGAATCGGAAAAGAGGAGAGCTGAAGGCAGTCTTTAGAGAGCCATGGGAAGCTTGATGAAATACGAAGGTTCTACAAAAAAAAATTCTAGGAGGGGCATGACGTGCATCGTAATTTAGCCCGAGCAGAAGACTTTTTGAAGCCCACAAAATGGGTAGAGTATCATTATGTGTCTGGTAAAATGGGAATAGCTTTCAACCCTTTCTTGGATTCTAAGGCCGGAAACGCCTATATGAATTTTGAGGTGGCGCAATTGTTGAAGTTCTGGACGGAGATTGACCCGACGAAAAGAGAAAGGTTAAGCCTAGGTCTGTTACTTGAGAAGATGCCAGGGATGATCAGTGCGCCGCCCTCGAGAAGAATGACCCTGGGAATGAACAGCCCCATGGTAGTCCCTTCACTACATAAGAGAGCCACGGTGGAGAGACAGCAAAGAGAATTCACGGACGGCTGGGATCCTTTGTTCATTGGATACTCGGCAGCGGTGTATTTTCATACGTGAGAAATCAAGATAAATTCGTGGATTACACAAGCAACGAAAATGCGAGGCTCCATGCCCCCTAAGTTTGAGGTCCGGGATGTCTTCAGAACGCTTGAGGAGGCTGGACTTGAGAACAAGCTGCCAAAACATGACGATGGAAGGATGATCGTAGAGGAGGGTCACATGGCTCTGAAGGAAGACATGATGTTTGCCACAAGAAAGTACCGAGCGCCTTATGGGCTGGAGGAGTTGGAGTTGAGGCAAGAGGGGAAAGCTTGATGCGGCAGCAACCCTGTATGTATCCCTCACCGAGTACAAGAAGATGAATCCGACAACGCCCTCACCCTTGTCAGTGGGCACCCCTGGAGACAAGAGAAGCCTCCCCGTGAAAAACAGGTTCCGGGATGTGCTAGAAAGAGAACAAGCCGAATCAGGAGAGGGCGAAAGCATGGACCAAACCCTCAGTGAAGCAGAAGAAGAGATGGAGGTGGGAAATACACCTGATCTGGGCGCAGCGGATACAGAGTATACCACGCAAGAAATACTGCAAGACTTGACTGGGGACGACTGGGCGAACACGGCCACCCCACCCCTGGGATATCCCCGCAAAAACCTGGAGCTGCCTTTGACGAGTGAAACCTCCAACATGGGAACGCTACTTGTGAGTGCGGAAGAAAGCAAGAAGAACCCTTTTGAGGGCAATAAATGGATATTCTTGGACAAGCTAGATGAGAAGGCGTGGCAAGATTTCTTGAGTGAATTCAACCAGAAAGTAGGGCGCGAGGCTAAGCTGGAAGACTTCGAGAGAGAACTGTGGAGTACGATGATCAAGTTCGGGGAACCTGTCCTGGTAGGCACCGAATAGACGAGAAATAAGAAAGGAGCTACTTGAGAAGATGATTAGTCGGAGGGAACCAAAGCAAAAGACTGAGGCCAGTCCACGTAAAGATAGCTCAACTCAGTATAAAAAAAACTGATGATAATGGAGTTACGATTGGAATAGATGATAAAAATTAGACTAGTAATTTAATTAAAACTATTAATATCATTAAGGCTCGAGAAGGTGGAGGCAAGAGTCAAAGAAACAAGATCTGGATAAAAAAGTTGAGTCAGTGATGATAGTGGCGACGCCCCCGAGTAAAGGAATAAGGTCTAGGAAAAGGAAACGGGAGACAGAAGAGGCGAATGCTTCGGCTGATGCGGTTTTGGAAAACGACGGCTCTCATTATTCTAGCGCGATGGAAAACAGCGGCCTACAAGAGGAGCTCAGCATCCAGGAAAGTGGCCGAGGTGCTGGGGGAAATGGAAGCCTCGACGACTCCGAGAACGGAGGAGGACTTCAAACTCAAAAGGCAAACGCTAAAAGGGGGTCGACTAGTGGACAAACGTGGGAAGTGGACATCGGCAAGTAATGGCTTTCGACTCAACACCAGGCCATTAGGAAGCGAGTGACGTGCAATCCTCTTGAGAGAAATGGGACGAGAAACAACGCTCGACCTTGGTGGATAGCTCTGGAGGCCACGAAAGAACTGGAGTGTTGCCTGAAGAAGCTTGATTGCGGGGTATCCCGCAAGCGGCGGCGTTGGGCTACCCAGCAGAAGGCCGAAGTTATTAAGCTAGAGTTGGGAAACCAGCTGGGGCGGACTTTGGAGAACCTGCTGCTATAGTACTTTGAAGATGCGACGAGAACACCCTCGTCAGCATTGCCATTGATGGCGATTCCTTTTGTCAGAACGGCAGGACAGTTGATGTTCACATGGAGTTTGGCGTGAGTGGCGTTAGAGGCGTTGACCTCGCACGACAAACTTAAGCTGGGCGACAAGGGTCTGCGGGTGTACCAAATACTGGTGCAGCATATTGCCCGAGACAACTCGGGATTGAGCCTAGCGAGGAGAAAAGATGACACTTGTTTCTTGAGGTGGATCATGTCAGTGATAACCGACACTACTGTTCTAGTGTGCAATCAAAAAGCGTTGGAAGTAAAACTATGGAAAGGAGAGTCTCCACTGTCATCCTGAACGTTATTCGAGAAGATGCCAGAGATAATCAGCGTGCCGCCCTCGAACAAGAGGGTGGAACTAAAGATGGGAAATGGAAACTACATGTTGATAACGAATTTGGGGACTGTTTGGTTGCTGAGACCCTCTTGGCGCCCACATCCCCGAGTTTGATTGAAGAAGTCACGGAGCGAGTGAGACTGTCAACAGTGAAGGATGAGGAGGACCTGGGGAATCTTAATGTGGTGCACAAACTGATCCTATCTCATCGAAAGGAATCGGAGGAAACAACGAGCAAGCTTGATAAGTTAGAGAAGAAGATGGGACCGCGTAGTTGTCTGGACCTAGTGTGTGGAGGTAGAGATCATTCTTGTGACGGACGGTCCTGCGTCAAATTGCCATCTTTTCAGAACGAGGAATTAGCCACGTGTTTTGGTGACATCACGGAGAAAGAAAAAAATGAGGTGCAGATAGTGGCTGAATGTTATGCGAGAACCACTGTGAACATAGCGACGGCATTGAGATTCTTCTCGAGGATGTGCAGCTTGCAATCACTTGAGATGCTAGAGTCCGAGCACCATTTGGTGAGGACGTTGAGCGTGGAGTCAAGGCCTGGAGTGTTACAAATGGTCCAGAAACACAGCAGATGATGGAAGATTGTTCTTGAGGCGGAGATGGGATTTCCCGTGAGTGAACCCTACAGTTTGACAATGAATGCGAAGTATCTAGTGGGATCGGTAATGGCCAACCTGTGTGGAAGCTACCCGTTACACATATAGATAATAAAGAAGTGAGAGATGCGAATGGGGGCATACCTCTTCTGACTGACCTGTTTTTGGCCATGAGATCTGACCCGCTGGGGATGATCAGAGGCTTGGGGGAAGTGGTGACCTGCGTCTATGGGCCAGCAGTGACGTATACGTGAGAAATCAAGATAAATTCGTGGATTACACAAGCAAAGAAAATGCGAGGCTCCATCCCCTTAAGCTTGAGGTCCGGATGTCTTCAGAACGCTTGAGGAGGCTGGACTTGAGAACAAGCTGCCAAAACATGACGATGGAAGGATGATCGTAGAGGAGGGTCACATGGCTCTGAAGGACGACATGAGGTTTGCCACAAGAAAGTCCCGAGCGCCTTATGGGCTGGAGGAGTTGGAGTTGAGGATAGAGGGGGAAAGCTTGATGCGGCAGGACCCCTGTATGTGTTACTCACCGAGTACAAGAAAATGAATCCGACAACACCCTCACCCTTGTCAGTGAGCACCCCTGGAGACAAGAGAAGCCTCCCCGTGGAAAACAAGTTCAGGGATGTGCTAGAAAGAGAACAAGCCGAATCGGAAGAGGGCAAAAGTATGGACGAAACCCTCAGTGAAGCAGGAGAAGAGATGGAGATGGGAAACACACCTAATCTGGGCGCAGCGGAGAGAGTTGTTACCACGCAAGAAAAACTGCAAGATTTGACTGGGGATGACTGGGCGAACACGGCCACCCCACCCCTCGGATCTCCACGCAAAAATCTGGAGCTGCCTTTGACGAGTGAAAGCTCCAACATGGGAATGCTTTTCTTGAGTGCGGAAGAAAGCAAGAAGAACACTTTTGATGGCAAAAATTGGATGTTCCTGGACACGCTAGATGAGAAGTCGTGGCAAGATTTATGGAGTAAATTCAACCAGAAACTAGGGCGCGAGGTTAAGCTGGAAGACTTCAAGTAAGAACTGTGGAGTACGGTGATCAAGTTCGGGGAACCTGTCCTGATAAGCACCGGACTAGACGCGAAAGCGAGAAAGGAGCTACTTGAGAAGATGATTAGTCTGAGGGAACCGAAGCACAAGACTGAGGCCGACCCATGTAAAGATAGCTCTACTCTGATTAAAAAAAACTGATGATAAAGGAGTTAGGATTGGAATGGATGATAAAAATAAGAAGTAAAATAATTTAAAAAATTATTATCCTTAAGGCTCGAGAAGGAGGAGGCAAGAGTCAGAGAAACAAGATCTGGATAAAGAAGTTGAGCCAGTGATGATAGTGGCGACACTCCCGAGTAAAGGAATAAGGTCTAGAAAAAGGAAACGGGAGACAGAAGAGGTGAGTACTTCAGCGGATGCGGTTTTGGAGAAGAATCTAAAAGAGACGGCTCCCATGATTCTAGCGCGTCGGAAAACAGCGGCCTAAAAGAGCAGCTCAGCATCCAGGAAGTTGACCGAGGTGCTGGGCGAAGTGGAAGCCTCGACGACTCCGGGAACGGAGGAGGACTTCAAACCCAAAAAGCAAACGCTAAAAGGGGGTCGACTAGTGGGCAAACGTGGGAAGTGGCCACCGGCAAGGAATGGCTTTCGACTCAACGCCAGGCCATTGGGAAGCAAATGACGTGCAATCCTATTAAGAGAATTGGGACGAGAAAGAACGCTCAATCTTGGTGGATAGCTGTGGAGACCACGAGAGGATTGGAGGGTTGCCTGAAGAAGTTTGATCGCGGGATATCCCGCAGGCGGTTGCATTGGGCTACCCCGCAGAAGGCCGAAGTTAATAAGCTAGAGTTGGGAAACCAGCTGAGGTGGACTTGGGACAACATGCTGCTAGAGTACTTTGAAGATGCGATGAGAGCACACTCGTCGGCATTGCCATTGATTGCGAATCCTTTTGTCAGAACGGCAGGACAGTTGATGTTCACATGGAGTTTGGCGTGAAGGGCGTTAGCGGCGTTGACCTCGCACGACAAACTTCGTCTGGGCGACAAGGTTCTGCGGGTGTACCAAATGCTGGTGCAGCATATTGCCCGAGACAACTCGGGATTGAGCCTAGCGAGGAGAAAAGATGCCAATTGTTTCTTGAGGTGTATCATGTCCGTGATAACCGACACCACTGTTCAAGTGTGCTATCAAAAAGCGATGGGAAGTAAAACTATGGAAAGGAGACCCTCTAGGTGCCCACATCCCCACGCGAGTTTAATTGAAGAAGTCACAGAGCGAGTGAGACTGTCAACAGTGAAGAAAGACGACCTGGGGAACCTTAGTGTGGTGTACAAACTGATCCTCCCTCATCGAAAGGAATCGGAGGAAACAACGAGCAAGCTGGATAAGTTAGAGAAGAAGATGGAATCGGGTAGTTGTCTGGACCTAGTGTGTGGAGGTAGAGATCATTCTTGTGACGGACGTCCTGCGTCAAAATGCCATCTTTTCCAGGATTTAGCCACGTGGTTTGGTGACGTCACGGAGAAAGAAAAAAGTGAGGTGCAGATTTTGGCTGAATGTTATGCGAGAACCACTGTGAACATAGCGACGGAATTGAAATTCTTCTCGAGGATGTGCAGCTTGTAATCACTTGAGATGCTAGAGTCCGAGCACCATTTGGTGACGGCGTTGAGCGTGAAGTCATGGCCTGGAGTGTTACAAATGGTCCGGAAACACATCATAGGATAGAAGATTGTTCTTGAGGATGAGATGGGATTTCCCGTGAGTGATCCCTACAGTTTGCCAATGAATGCGAAGCATTTAGTGGGATCGGTAATGGCCAACCTGTGTGGAAGCCACTACCCGTTACACATGACGATAATGAAGAAGTGAGAGAGGCGAATGGGGGCATACATCTTCTGACAGACCTGTGTTGGCCATGAGATCTGACCCGGTGGGAATGATCAGAGGCTTGGGGAAAGTGGTGACCTGCGTCTATGGGCCAGCAGTGACGCATGCCTTCCCTGATCTACTCTTGGTGGCGTATCGGCACTCGGTGGTGCATTTGAGCCTGATTAGCGCTCTAGATGGGACGGCACACAACTGGTGCAGACAAGAAGACTGGCGAAGACAAGAAGACTGCAGTGCAGAATGGGAGAAAAACGTGAAGGTCCCATCGAAACCTATTCCAGGTTCTGCAACCTGAATCCGGTGGCGGGGGACAAAAGGGAAGTCTTGAGGATCCCGGCATGGACGAGAAGATTCGAATTCACGAAAAAGGAATTGGAAACGATAACAGAGCGGGATGTTCTACCCGCAGCCGTCCCCGAGTTCCCAATGTTGAGAAGAATGACCCTGGGAATGAACAGCCCCATGGCGGTCCTTTCCCTACATAAGAGAGCCACGGTGGAGAGACAGCAAAGAGAATTCACCGACAGCTGGGATCCTTTGCTTATTGGATACTCGGCAGCGGTGTATTTCCACATGTGAGAAAACTGATAAGTTCGTGGACTACACAAGCAAAGAAGATGCGAGGCTCGATGCCTTCTAAGTTTGAGATCCGGGAAGTCTTGAGAACGCTTGCGGAGGCTGGACTTGAGAACAAGCTGCCAATATATGACGATGAAAGGATTTTCGTGGAGGAGGGTCACATGGCTCTGAAGGACGACATGAAGTTTTGTTTGCCACAAGAAAGTACCGGGCGCCTTATGGGCTGGAGGATTTGGAGTTGAGGCAAGAGGGGAAAGCTTTATTCGGCACGACCCCTGTATGTATCCCTCACCGAGTACAAGAAGATGGATCCGAGAACACCCTCACCCTTGCCAGTGGGAACCCCTGGAGACAAGAGAAGCCTCCCCGCGGAAAACAAGTTAAGGGATGTGCTAGAAAGAGAACAAGCCGAATCAGGAGTGGGCAAAAGCATGGACGAAACCCTCAATGAAGCAGGAGAAGAGATGGAGAAACACACCTGATCTGGGCGCAGCGGAGAAAGATTTTACCACGCAAGAGTTACTGCAAGTCTTGAGTGGGGAAGACTGGGCGAACACGGCCACCCCACCCCTAGGATCTCCCACAAAATTACGGAGCTGCCTTTGACGAGTGAAACCTCCAACATGGTAATACTACTCTTGAGTGCGGAAGAAAGCAAGAAGAACACTTTTGAGGGCAATAAATGCATGTTCTTGGACACGCTAGATGAGAAGGCGTGGAAAGATTTCTTGAGTGAATTCAACCAGAAAGTAGGGCGCGAGGCTAAGATGGAAGACTTCAAGAAAGAACTGTAGAGTACCTTGATAAAGTTCAGGGAACCTGTCCTGATAAGCACCGGACTAGACGAGAAAGCGAGAAAGGAGCTACTTCAGAAAATGATTATTCTGAGCGAACCCAAGCAGAAGACTGAGGCCAACCCATGTAAAGATAGCTCTACTCTGAATAAAAAACTGATGATCGTGGAATTAGGATTGGAATGGGTGATAAAAATAAGACTAGTAATATAAATTAAAAAATTATTATCGTTAGGGCTCGAGAAGGGGGAGTTAAGAGTCGGAGAATAAAGATCTGGATAAAGAAGTTGAGTCAGTGATGATAGTGGCGACAACCCCGAGTAAAGGAATAGGGTCTAGAAAAAGGAAACGGGAGACAGATGAGGCGAGTTCTTCGGCTGATGCGGTTTTGGAGAAGAATCTAAAAGAGACGGCCCCCGGGATTGAGCCTAGCGAGGAGAAACGATGCCACTTGTTTCTTAAGGTGGATCATGCCCGTGATAACAGACACCACTGTTCAAGTGTGCCACCAAAAAGCGATGGGAAGTAAAACTATGGAAAGGAGACCCTCTTGGTGCCCACATCCCCACGCGAGTTTGATTGAAGAAGTCACAGAGCGAATGAGACTGTCAACAGTGAAGGATGAGGACCGGGGGAATCTTTATGTGGTGCACAAACTGATCCTCCCTCATCGAAAGGAATCGGAGGAAACAACGAGCAAGCTGGATAAGTTAGAGAAGTAGATGGAACCGGGTAGTTGTCTGGACCTAGTGTGTGGAGGTAGAGATCATTCTTGTGACGGACGGTCCTGCGTCAAAATGCCATCTTTTCCAGGATTTGGCCACGTGGTTTGGTGACATCACGGAGAAAGAAAAAAGTGAGGTGCAGATTTTGGCTGAATGTTATGCGAGAACCACTGTGAACATAGCGACGGCATTGAGATTCTTCTCGAGGATGTGCAGTTTGTAATCACTTGAGATGCTAGAGTCCGAGCAACGCTTGGTGACACCGTTGAGCGTGAAGTCATGGCCTGGAGTGTTATAAATGGTCCGGAAACACATCAGAGGATGGAAGATTGTTCTTGAGGCGGAGATGGGATTTCCCGTGAGTGAACCCTACAAATTGCCAATGAATGCGAAGTCTCTAGTGGGATCGGTAATGGCCAACCTGTGTGGAAGCCACTACCCGTTACACATGACAATAATGAAGAAGTGAGAGAGGCGAATGGGGACATACCCATTCTGACAGACCTGTGTTGGGCCATGAGATCTGAACCGGTGGGGATGATCAGAGGCTTGGGGGAACTGGTGACCTGCGTCTATGGGCCAGCAGTGACGTATGCCTTCCCGGATCTACTCGTGGTGGCGTATCGGCACTCGGTGGTGCACGTGAGCCTGATTAGCGTTCTAGATGGGACGGCACTCAATTGATGCAGACAAGAAGACTTGAGAGCGCGGATGAGTGAGACAGTGCTTTTTGGAAAATTGAAGGATCCCGAGCTAGTGGAATTCAAAATCAGGGGACAACTGCAGTGCAGAAAGGGAGAAAAACGTGAAAGTCCCATCGAAGCCTATCCCAGGTTCTGGAACCTGATTCCGGTGGCGGGGGACAAAAGGGAAGTCTTGAGGATCCCGGCATGGACGAGAAGTTTCAAATTCACGAAAAAGGGATTGCAAACGATACTAGAGCGGGATGTTCTACACGCTGCCGTCCCCGAGTTCCCAATAATGAGAAGAATGACCCTGGGAATGAACAGCCCCATGGTAGTCCCTTCCCTACATAAGAGAGCCACGGTGGAGAGACAGCAAAGAGAATTCACGGACGGCTGGGATCCTTTGTTTATAGGATACTCGGCAGCGGTGTATTTCCACATGTGAGAAAACTGATAATTTCGTGGACTACACAAGCAAAGAGGATGCGAGGCTCGATGCCTTCTAAGTTTGAGGTCCGGGATGTCTTGAGAACGCTTGAGGAGGCTGGACTTGAGAACAGGCTGCCAATATATGACGATGGAAGGATGTTCGTGGAGGAGGGTCACATGGCCCTGAAGGAAGACATGATGTTTGCCACAAGAAAGTACCGAGCGCCTTATGGGCTGGAGGATTTGGAGTTGAGACAAGAGGGGAAAGCTTGATGCGGCAGCAACCCTGTATGTATCCCTCACCGAGTGCAAGAAGATGAATCCGACAACGCCCTCACCCTTGTCAGTCGGCACCCCTGGAGACAAGAGAAGCTTCCCCACGGAAAACAGGTTCAGGGATGTGCTAGAAAGAGAACAAGCCGAATCAGGAGAGGACGAAAGCATGTACAAAACCCTCAGTGAAGCAGGAGAAGAGATGGAGGTGGGAAACACACTTGATCTGGGCGCAGCGGAGAAAAATTTTACCACGCAAGAGTTACTGCAAGTCTTGAGTGGGGACGACTGGGCGAACACGGCCACCCCACCCCTAGGATCTCCCCGCAAAATTCCGGAGCTGCCTTTGACGAGTGAAACCTCCAACATGGGAATGCTACTCTTGAGTGCGGAAGAAAGCAAGAAGATCACTTTTGAGGGCAATAAAAGGAAGTTCTTAGACACGCTAGATGAGAAGGCGTGGAAAAATTTCTTGAGTGAGTTCAACCAGAAAGTAGGGCGCGAGGCTAAGATGGGAGACTTCAAGGAAGAACTGTATAGTACGTTGATAAAATTCAGGGAACCTGTCCTGATAAGCACTGGACTAGACGAGAAAGCGAGAAAGGAGCTACTTGAGAAAATGATTAGTCTGAGGGAACCCAAGCAGAAGACTGAGGCCAACCCATGTAAAGATAGCTCTACTCTGAATAGAAAAAAACTGATGATAGTGGAAATAGGATTGGAATGGATGATGAAAATAAGACTAGTAATATAATTATCCTTAGGGCTCGAGAAGGGGGAGTCAAGAGTCGGAGAAACAAGATCTGGATTAAGAAGTTGAGTCAGTGGTGATAGTGGCGACAACCCCGAGTAAAGGAATAAGGGCTTGAAAAAGGGAACGGGAGACAGATGAGGCGAGTTCTTCGGCTGATGCGGTTTTGGAGAAGAATCTAAAAGAGACGGCCCCCGGGATTGAGCCTAGCGAGGAGAAAAGATGCCACTTGTTTCTTAAGGCGGATCATGTCCGTGATAACCGACACCACTGTTCAAGTGTGCCATCAAAAAGCGATGGGAAGTAAAACTATGGAAAGGAGACCCTCTTGGTGCCGACATCCTACGCGAGTTTGATTGAAGAAGTCACGGAGCGAGTGAGACTGTCAACAGTGAAGGATGAGGACCTGGGGAATCTTTATGTGGTGCACAAACTGATCCTCCCTCATCGAAAGGAATCGGAGGAAACAACGAGCAAGCTGGATAAGTTAGAGAAGAAGATGGAACCGGGTAGTTGTCTGGACCTAGTGTGTGGAGGTAGAGAGCCACGGTGTAGAGACAGCAAAGAGAATTCACGGACGGCTGGGATCCTTTGTTTATTGGATACTCGGCAGCGGTGTATTTCCACATGTGAGAAAACTGATAAATTCGTGGACTACACAAGCAAAGAAGACGCGAGGCTCGATGCCTTCTAAGTTTGAGGTCCGGGATGTCTTGAGACTGCTTGAGGAGGCTGAAATTGAGAACAGGCTGCCAATATGTGACGATGGAAGGATGTTCGTGGAGTAGGGTCACATGGCTCTGAAGAAAGACATGATATTTGCCACAAGAAAGCACCGAGCGCCTTATGGGCTGGAGGATTTGGAGTTGAGGCAAGAGTGGAAAACTTGATGCGGCAGCAACTCTGTATGTATCCCTCACCGAGTACAAGAAGATGAATCCGACAACGCCCTCACCCTTGTCAGTGGGCACCCCTGGAGACAAGAGAAGCTTCCCCGCGGAAAACAGGTTCAGGGATGTGCTAGAAAGAGTACAAGCCGAATCAGGAGAGGACGAAAGCATGGACAAAACCCTCAGTGAAGCAGGAGAAGAGATGGAGAAACACACCTGATCTGGGCGCAGCGGAGAAAGATTTTACCACGCAAGAGTTACTGCAAGTCTTGAGTGGGGAAGACTGGGCGAACACGGCCACCCCACCCCTAGGATCTCCCACAAAATTACGGAGCTGCCTTTGACGAGTGAAACCTCCAACATGGTAATACTACTCTTGAGTGCGGAAGAAAGCAAGAAGAACACTTTTGAGGGCAATAAATGAATGTTATTGGACACGCTAAATGAGAAGGCGTGGAAAGATTTCTTGAATGAATTCAACCAGAAAGTAGGGCGCGAGGCTAAGATGGAAGACTTCAAGGAAGAACTGTAGATTACGTTGATAAAGTTCAGGGAACCTGTCCCGATAAGCACCGGACTAGACGAGAAAGCGCGAAAGGAGCTAGTTGAGAAAATGATTAGTCTGAGGGAACCCAAGCAGAATACTGAGGCCAACCCATGTAAAGATAGCTCTACTCTGATTTAAAAAACTGATGATAGTGGAATTAGGATTGGAATGGATGATAAAAATAAGACTAGTAATATAGATTTAAAAATTATTATCCTTAGGGCTCGAGAAGGGGGAGTCAAGAGTCGGAGAAACAAGATCTGGATAAAGAAGTTGAGTCAGTGATGATAGTGGCGACAACCCCGAGTAAGGGAATAAGGTCTAGAAAAAGAAAACAGGAGACAGATGAGGCGAGTTCTTCGGCTGATGCGGTTTTGGAGAAGAGTCTAAAAGAGACGGCCCCCATGATTCTAGCGCGATGGAAAACAGCGGCCTAAAAAAGAAGCTCAGCATCCAGGAAGTTGGTCGAGGTGCTGGGTGAAATGGAAGCCTCGACGACTCCGGGAACGGAGGAGGACTTCAAACCCAAAAGGCAAACGCTAAAAGGGGGTCGACTAGTGGACAAACGTGGGAAGTGGACATCGGCAAGGAATAGCTTTCGACTCAACACCAGGCCAGTGGGAAGCAAGTGACGTGCGATCCTTGTGAAAGAAATTGGACAAAAAACAACGCTCGACCTAGGAGACCAACGTAGCTATGGAGACCACGAAAAAACTTAGGATTGCCTGAAGAAGGTTGATCGCGGGGTATCCCGCAAGCGGCGGCATTGGGCTACCCAGTAGAAGGCCGAAAATAATAAGCCAGAGTTGGGAAAGCAGCTGGGCGGACTTGGGAGAACCTGCTGCTAGAATACTTCGAAGAAGCGACGAGAGCACCCTCGTCGGCATTGCCATTGATGGCGATTCCTTTTGTCAGAACGGCAGGACAGTTGATGTTCACATGGAGTTTGGCGTGAAAGCTGTTAGCGGCGTTGACCTCGCACGATAAACTTCAGCTGGGCGACAAGAGTCTGCGGGTGTACCAAATGCTGGTGCAGCATACTGCCAGAGACAACTCGGGATTGAGCCTAGCGAGGAGAGAAGATGACACTTGTTTCTTGAGGTGGATCATGTCCGTGATAACCGACACTACTGTTCAAGTGTGCAATCACAAAGCGATAGGAAGTAAAACTATGAGAAGGAGAGTCTCCACTGTCATCCTGAACGTGTACCAGAGTACTGGAATCGAAAAAGAGGAGAGCACAAGGCAGTCTCTAGAGAGCCAGGGGAAGCTTGATGAAATACGAAGGTTCTACAAAAAGAAATTCTAGGAGGGGCATGACGTGCATCGTAATTTAGCCCGAGCAGAAGACTTTTCGAAGCCCACAAAACGGGGAGAGTATCAATATGTGTCTGGTGTAATGGGAATAGCTTTAAACCCTTTCTTGGATTCGGAGGCCGGAAACGCCTATATGAATTTAGAGGTGCCGCAATTGTTAAAATTCTGGACTGAGATTGACCCGATGAAAAGGGAAAGGCGAAGCCTAGGTCTGTTACTTGAGAATATGCCAGAGATGATCAGAGTGCCGCGCTCGAACAAGAGGGTGGAACTAAAGATGGGAAATGAAAACGAAAAAAGGAAACAACATGTTCATTACGAGTTTGGGGACTGTTTGGAAGTTTCTGAGACCCTCTTGGTGCCCACATCCCCACGCGAGTTTGATTGAAGAAGTCAAGGAGAGAGTGAGGCTGTCAACAGTGAGGGATGAGGACTTGGGGAATCTGAATGTGGTGCACAAACTGATCCTACCTCATCGAAAGGAATCGGAGGAAACAACAAGCAAGCTGGATAAGTTAGTGAAGAAGAGGGAACCGGGTAGTTTTGCGGGGCATCCCACCCCTGGGATCTCCCCGCAAAAATCTGGAGCTGTCTTTGACGAGTTAAAGCTCCAACTTGGGAATGCTACTCTTGAGTGCGGAAGAAAGCAAGAAGAACACTTTTGAGGGCAAAAATTGGATGTTCTTGGACACGCTAGATGAGAAGTCGTGGCAAGATTTCTTGAGTGAGTTCAACCAGAAAGTAGGGCTCGAGGCTATATTGGATGACTTCAAGAGAGAAATGTGGAGTACGGTGATCAAGTTTGGGGAATCTGTCTTGATAGGCACCGGACTAAACGAGAAAGCGAGAAACGAGCTACTTGAGATGATGATTAGTCTGAGGGAACCAAAGCAGAAGACTGGGCCAACCCATGTAAAGATAGCTCTACTCTGAATAAAAAACTGATGATAATGGAATTAGGACTGGAATGGATGTCAAAAACAAGGCTAGTAATATAATTAAAAATATTAATATCCTTAAGGCTCGAGAAGGGCGAGGCAAGAGTCGGAGAAACAAGATCTGGATAAAGAGGTTGAGTCAGTGATGATAGTGGCGATACCGCCCGAGTAAATGAACAAGGTCTAAGAAAAGGAAACGGGAGACAAAAGAGGCGAGTCCTTCGGTGGATGCGGTTTTGGAGAAGAATCTAAAAGAGACAGCTACCATGATTCTAGCGCGATGGAAAACAGCTGCCTACAAGAGCAGCTCAGCATCCAGGAAGTTGGCCGAGGTGCTGGGGGAAATGGAAGCCTCGACGACTCCGGAAACGGAGGAGGACTTCAAACCCAAAAGGCAAACTCTAAAAGGGGGTCGACTAGTGGGCAAACGTGGGAAGTGGACATCGGCAAGTAATGGCTTTCGACTCAACATCAGACCATTGGGAAGCAAGTGACGTGCAATCCTCTTGAGAGAAATGGGACGAGAAACAACGCTCGACCTTGGTGGATAGCTGTGGAGACCACGAAAGAACTGGAGGGTTGCCTGAAGAAGCTTGATCGCGGGGTATCCCGCAAGCGGCGGCATTGCGCTACCCAGCAGAAGGCCGAAGTTAATAAGCTAGAATTGGGAAACCAGCTGGGTCGGACCTGGGGCGAGCCTGCTGCTAGAGTACTCCGAAGATATGATGAGAGCACCCTCGTCGGCATTGCCATTGATGGCGAATCTTTTTGTGAGAACGGCAGGACAGTTCATGTTCATATGGAGTTTGGCGTGAAAGGCGTTAGCGGCGTTAACCTCGCACGACAAACTTAAGCTAGGCGACAACGGTCTGCGGGTGTACCAAATGCTTGTGCAGCATATTACCCGAGACAACTCGGGATTGAGCCTAGCGAGGAAAGAAGATGACACTTGTTTCCTAAGGTGGATCATGTCAGTGATAACCAACACTACTGTTCAAGTGTGCCATCAAAAAGCGATGGAAAGTAAGACTATGGAAAGGAGAGTCTCCACTTTCATCCTGAACGTGTACCAGAGTACTGGAATCGAAAAAGAGGAAAGCTCAAGGCAGTCTCTAGAGAGCCATGGGAAGCTTGATGAAATACGAAATTCGAGGAGGGGCATGACGTGCATCGTAATTTAGCCCGAGCAGAAGATTTTTCGAAGCCCACAAAACGTGGTGAGTATCAATATGTGTCTGGAGTAATGGGAATAGCTTTTAACCCATTCTTGGATTCGGAGGCCTTATGGTTTTTGAGGTGGCGCAATTGTTAAAGTTCTGGACGTAGATTGACCCGACAAAAAAGGAAAGGCCAAGCCTGGGTCTGTTACTTGAGAAGACGCCAGAGATGATCAGCGTGCCGCGCTCGAACAAGAGGGTGGAACTAAAGATGGGAAATGGAAAAGACATGTTGATTACGAATTTGGAGACTGTTTGGAAGTTGCTGAGACCCTCTTGGTGCCCGCATTCCAGTTTGATTGAAGAAATCACGGAGCGAGTGAGACTGTCAACAGTGAAGGATGAGGACTTGGAGAAACTGAATGTGTTGCACAAACTGATCCTACCTCAACGAAAGGAATCGGATGAAACAACGAGCAAGCTTGATAAGTTAGTGAAGAAGATCGAACCGGGTAATGGTCTGGACCTAGTGTGTTGAGGTGGAGAGCATTCTTGTGACGGACGGTCATGCGTCAAAAAATCATCTTTTCAGAAGGAGGAATTAGCCTCGTTGTTTTGTGAGATCACGGAGAAAGAAAAAAGTGAGGTGCAGATAGTGGCTGAATAGTATACGAGCACCACTGTGATCATAGCGACGGCATTGAGATTCTTCTCGAGGATGTGCAGCTTGCAATCACTGGAGATGCTAGAGTCCGAGCACCATTTGGTGACGGCGTTGAACTTAGAGGCATGGCCTGGAGTGTTACAAATGGTCCAGAAACATTTCCCGTGAGTGAACCCAACAGTTTGCCAATGAATGCGAAGTCTCTAGTGGGATTGGTAATGGCCAACTTGTGTGGAAGGCAAAACCCCTTACACATGGCGATGGTGGGGGCATCCAGTCAGAGTGACAAAGCCTTCTCGATACCCAAGTGTGTACTTCTGGCTCGAATGTCGCATCACTCACATAGACTGTTCAACAAGATCCTGGGAGCTCTGCCGGGGGACCAAAGAGAGAACTTGAGTGAGATCTGGGGGAGAAACTTTTGAGCCTAGAGAGCGTAAACACGAGTGATTTCGAGAGACAGAACTTTTTCGGGAAAGCGATGAATAGTGCCCAAGCCATGGAGTAAAAAGGACGCATGAGAATATGGTGGAGTTTGAACCTCTGTTGGAAGCTCCGGGACACACACATCAACCTGACACACGGGGAATGCCCCTTCCACTGTCTGGCACAGATAGTGTGGTGTCCGGAGCATTCGAAGCTCTGCTTGATATGGGACGTGGAAGGAATTCGGTCAATCGGGTCACCCAATCATCTGCAGAAGGTCACCCTTTTCGTGGTGAGCTCGATGCTAGCTGTGCGGTGGATCGAGTAAAACGTGACGAAATATCGAGAGCCGACGGCACCAACAGCGGAATCAATACATGCCATTGACTACAACCGGAGGCTTTATTGTTTGAGACTGCGTGCAACGTATTCTCTATACCCATGGAGGTTTGGCACGTGTGGAGTCGCATAAGATTCTTCCCATGGTTTCGAGCGACGTTGACGTCTTGGTTGTACAGGGTGACCAAGGATCACATGAAGATGCTTCAGAAAGAATATCGACAGTTCCTGGCCGAGATAGGGCCGGAAGCTTTCAAGAGACCCTCGCTAACCCGTCGCAATGCGATAACCACGGGTTGGAAAAGAGTTGGCGGAGTGTCTCGAGATAACACCAAAGCAAGGGAATCGATATTGGAGGAGGATTTGGCAAAGAACGTGAGCCTGAGCTTGCAAAATTCCTTTTGCTTGAATAGGGGGTCTAAAGTGAAGGGTCTGCCGAATCAGGCGGAAAGACAATCGCAAAAGGAATGGATGCGGGCCTACAAACAGCTGAAGGCATGGGAGGAGATCGTAATCAGTTCTGATGACAAAGAAGAACTGGCAAGGCAGATTACGATTTCGAGTGTGTCAGGACCCAGTACCTCAAAGACAAGGGGTGAGAACTGAAAAGGGTGTTCAGGGATTGGTTCTTGAGTCGTGAGCGGAAGAAAGAAAAAGGGGCTTGAGTGTGAACTCAGATGAAGTCTGAGAGTACGGAAAAAAATTGAATGAAAAACTGTTATTACTAGTATACCATATAAATCAAAATGCTGCATGACAATATTCTGAATGGGCAAAACAAAAGAAATTTTAATGATAGCTTACTAAGCGGAAATTCAGGGTGCAGGTGTATGCAGATTTCGATTACTGTTTAGCGAGAATGTGACAATTTTGCATGGCTGTGAATTTTGGGGTGTAGATGAAAACAAAATCTGCTGCAAACTTCTGTAAATGACCACTGGCACTGTATCTTGAACTACCATCTTGAAGCGAACTACAATCGCGGTAAAGTAGTCAAAAAATAGCAGCGGGAAATTGCTATTCTCAGTTTATAATACATAATTCGAACAAGAGTAGAATTGTCTGATTGTTGGCAGAAGACGGAAAGTGATCGTGAGTGGTGAAGAGAAAAATTAGAGTCGACTTGAGTGAACCTTCGGTGGAAAGGTGGGCAGCTGATTCTGCCTAATGGTCCAGATCCAAAAAATGTTTCATGAGTTAAAACTTGTTTATTTGAAACTTCTCGAGTTAAACTTAATTAATCCAATCAATTTTAGAATTGCTTCATAAATTAGTTACTCGATTCTAGAGATCGTGTCGGTATGTGAGTACCTAATTTAATTTTCTTGAGTGTGTTTTATTTTGTTATGTTGAGTTAGGGAGAGTTGTAGGTTGATCCATCTGAAATGGATCAAAGGTCCACTGTCTAATAAAAAGTAAGTATGCATGAGGTTCCGACCCTGTTTTTAATGGCGTCCGCGTATTTTAGGTATTTTGAGACCTGAGTATGGGGGCGTTCTTATTTTCTAGAGTGGGGGTATTTTGATAGAGGCCTTTAAGCTGTAACTCGTGTTTTAGTCACATGTCGCAAGTTAACCGAATTGGCTCCGACCGCTTGAGGTAGAAAAACACAAGAAATAGTGTCCCTGACTCTTGAGCAAATGGTTATAGGGCCTTTTTTAAACCTCATATGTGACTTAATTAGGCGACTGTTACACCCAGTCATCTGACTTTAACTTCTAACCACATTTTACTTTACTCTTCCACATCTAGAAAATTTTGATTGGATAATATGATGAAAAGACTCCTAACTATAACTAGGTTGCTATGATTTTTTCGACTTTGTGATTATGTTTCAACGCGTCTGTTTTACAGCTTTTATTTAACTAAAATGGCACTAAGGCTATAGTTCCAGAATCAAAAAATTCTGGCTAAAACGACAAAATTTTGAAACAACTTAGTTGTTAGCATGAAAATTAGCGACAAAACGAAATTGTGAAAACAAAAAGGATGAAAACTCTCAAAAATTTGTGACCAAATGTTTAAAGTTGTTACATAATGGTTGTTACCTAATTTCAGTGATATTTGTAAAGTTTTGATTGGTTGAATTTTTAAGATTTTGAAGTCATGATGTGTATGACACTTTTTATAATCTTTGATCGTCTTGTACAGATAGTTTAGAATTTTTAAAACCTGAAAATGCACAAAAATGTGCAAAAACGTTAGTTTGAAGTTACAATTTTAACGCATTCTCAAAATTTTTAGATGTAAAATTTTGAAACACTACGGCGATGAGCCAATTCTTAATTACAGTCTCTCCTACAAGGAGACGTAATTTAAATCTTTTTTTTGCGGAGAAATCTTTTTAGTTGAAAAATCTTTTTATATTTTACCATGTTAGAATTGAAATGGTCTACATTGTAGCGGCTAGCTCCCTCTACCACAGCCTGGAACAACTTAGCAACCCGGAAAAAGAACAATTTCTGCCCAATTTTTTGGCTATTCCGGGACTTTTTTTAAACCCGAACACCACGAACCCACAGAAGATCCTCGCAAGCCTACTCTGCAGGGCACCTCTAGTAGAAAAACGTCAAGTGGTGCTGTGGCACGACATCATCAATAATTCTATCATAGCGACCGCACAAACAATTACAGAGCTTGCACTGCAGAGGATTGGACAGAAATCCTGAAGACACTGACAAATATCAGCGCAATTTTGTACTGTCAGAGAAACGGTACACCGGATATCAGGAACCAGCTGATAAGCTCGGGTATTCTTGTCATTCCTATTACAAAATGTCTCATTTCAAAGAGGAAGAGAAGAACGGAGCTGGTCAACGAATATCAGGCACTGCACCAGGACGTCCAGCTGGAGCTAAAGTCTTTGCGGATTGTGTTCGAACACCAAGACAACCTGCCAGCTCTCTTGTACCAGCTTCGTTCAAACACGAAAAAGAAATCTCAATCGAGAAGGAGGGCGGAGAAAAAAAGACTGGTGAACATAGGCGAGGCAACTGTCGGTCCGAATGACGAGGAGGCTTCAAGGGAGAGGGTGAGTTAAACTTGTGTTATTTGAGTTGCTTTGTGTCACGTGAGGTTCATTCCTCGTGGTCTGCAAACCAATGAGCACAGTTGTACTCCCACTTCCAAGGTTGATTTGGACTTGGAAAAACAAACTCAATTGGATATTAGTCCAAGATTATGCGTCCATATATGTTAAAATTATCAACTGTCACCAACGTGTTATTATTTTAAGAGTTTGTCTAGAAAACGACATTATACCTAATTTTTTGAGAATCAGGGCACCGGAAAATGGGGTGTTTTTGAACCAAGCGGTACACAATTCTCAGACAAAACTGCTAAGAACGGAGATAAACAAGGCAAGGACAGATGAGAAAAACGTTGAAATCAAACTAGAAAGGGCGAGAGGCGCAGTACAGAGTGGTTTAGATGAGATGTTTTGGCCTTCGGTAATTGAATATTTAAGTCTTAGGGGACAAAGACAAACAACAATAGTCAAAGAGACCCATCAGAAGAAGCTAATGCAATTATCAGAAAGGCAAGACCGCCCGCCATGTAAGCAAGGTGAGGGTTCGGTAAGAGCTCTTGATGACGTTGAATTACAAATTGGGTACAACAAGTGTTGGTATTAGGGCCGAAGCATCCCGTCAGGGATAAATTTAATGAGACCCACTTTCTCGCCGACTTTGACATCTTTCTATCGGATCTCAAAAATCGTAAAGTCCCCGGGGAGGCCCTTTGTGAGATCGAATTGGCTCCGACCGCTTGAGGTAGAAAAACACAAGAGATAGTGTCCCTGACTTCCGAGCAAATGGTTATAGGGCCTTTTTTAACCTCATATGTGACTTAATTAGGCGACTGTTACACCCAGCCATCTGACTTTAATTTCTATCCACATTTTACTTTACTCTTCCACATCAAGAAAGTTTTAATTGGATAATATGATGAAGAGACTCCTAACTATAACTAGGCTGCTATAATTTTTTCGACCTTCTGATTATGTTTCAACGCGTCTGTTTTACAGCTTGTAATTAACTAAAATGACACTAAGGCTATAGTTCCAGAATCAAAAAATTCTGGCTAAAACAACAAAATTTTGAAACAACTTACTTGTTAGCATGAAAATTAGCGACGAAACGAAATTGTGAAAACAAAAAGGATGAAAACTCTCAAAAATAAGTGACCAAATGTTTAAAGTTGTTACATAATGGTTGTTACATAATTTCAGTGATATTTGTAAAGTTTTGATTGGTTGAATTTTTAAAATTTTGTAGTCATGATGTGTATGACACATTTTATAATCCTGAAGACACTGACAAATATCAGCGCAATTGTATACTGTCAGAGAAACGGTACACCGGATATCAGGAACCAGCTGATCAGCTCGGGTATTCTTGTATTCCTATTACAAAATGTCTCATTTCAAAGAGGAAGAGAAGAACGGAGCTGGTCAACGAATATCAGGCACTGCACCAGGACGTCCAGCTGGAGCTAAAGTCTTTCTGGATTGTGTTCGAACACCAAGACAACCTGCCAGGCTTCGTTCGAACAAGAAAAAGAAATCTCAATAGGAATTTTTAAAACCTGAGGATGCACAAAAATGTGCGACAACGTTTGTTTGAATTTACAGTTTTAACGCATTCGTAAAATAAAGTAATTGTGAAATGTTTTGACTTAAAGAATAGTAATGGAGTTCGTGTTAAATCTCAATATACCACACAAGTCGGTGTTCGGATATCTTGATTGTCATATTCTTGACTCAGTAACTAGAAAACGACATTATACCTGATTTTTGAGGTTCAGGGTACCGGAGAATGGGGTGTTTCCGAACCAAGCGGTACACAGATTTCAGACAAAACTGCTAAGAACGGAGATAAAAGAGGCAAGGAGAGATGGGAAAAACGTTGAAGTGAAACTAGAAAGGACGAGAGGCGCAGTACAGAGGGGTGTATATGAGAAATTTTGCCTTCCGGTAATTAAATATTTAAGTCTTAGGGGACAAAGACAAACAGCAACAGTCAAAGAGACACATCAGAAGAAGCTAATGAAACTATCAGAAAGGCAAGACCGACCTCTAGGGAAGCAAGGTGAGGGTTCGGTAAGAGCTCCTGATGATGTTGAATTACAAATTGGGTACAACAAGTGTTGGCATTAGGGCCGAAGCATCCCGTCAGGGATAAATTTAATGAGACACACTTTCTCGCCGACATTGACATCTTTCTATCGGATCTCAAAAATAGTAAAGTCCCCGGGGAGGCCCTATGTGAGATCGAAGCTCTGGCAAAAGCCTACGCTAAAAGTGTGAAACAAAAACCATCTGACAAAGGCGTTGAGAAGGCCCGAAAGTATCTGAAGAGTAATGGATTAGTTGCGGTTCCGTATGACAAAGGCGTGGGTTTTTGTGTAATGAGAAAGGACACCTACGAGAACAAGTTTTCGTATACATTAGATTCAATTCAATTCAGCAAAAGTGAAGGAAAAAGTGATGCAATTGTTTTGAAGATAGAAAGACACATCAATAATGAGTTGTTGGCTATGAGGAACAAAGATGAAACAAGTGAGAGTCTCTACAAAAGGATAAGGTCTACTGTGGGGTCTACATGAGGTCTTTATGGGTTGGCAAAAGGGCATAAAGTGAATACCCCATTAAGACTTGCCTGGTAGCTCTTATTATTACTTGAACAAGGTTCTTGCAAATTTTTTCGAGAAAACTGAGGGCGCAAACATCAAAACAACTCACTAATCTTGAGCCCAATGAAAATTTGATATCTCTAGATGTGAAGAGTTTGTACACAAACGTTCCACTGAAAGAAGCAATAGATATAGTTCTGAGAAAACTGTATGGGCAAGATGAACCACCATCAATTGCTAGGAAAACCATGAAGAGACTGTTGAACATGGCAGTTAGTCAAGTCCATTTCAAATGCAATGAAACATGGTACGTTCAGAAAGATGGTTTGGCAATGGGGGCATCTCTTGCCGTTATTTTAGCAAATCTTTGGCTGAAGCAGTACGAAATTGCCTTATCGAAGGATATTCCCGAAATGTTTTTGCCCGAGAAAGATCTTAACGGAATATGTCCCGAGTGCAAAAAGAAAGTCACGTACAGGTCAAAAGGTGTTGAATGTGAATGCTGTTTGAACTGGTATCACATGAAATGCGGTGATATATCAGATGATGAGTATCGAAACATAAGTGAAACCGTCTGGTACTGTAGAAAATGCATCGCAATAAGAGAGAAAAATAAGTCAGTGCAACAAGCGAATTTATTTCTCCGTTACGTTGACGATATAGTGAGAACAGTGAAGGGTGATCCTGAAAAAGTGCTATGGGCTGCAAACTTACTACATCCAAATTTACAGTTCACAATAGATTTTTGAGATTGTTGGAAACCGTATTGCTGAAACTGTTAACCGAAAAATGTTTAACCCATTGTTTCAGATATTACTTATTCTTTATATTATCTGTTAAATTGCCCATAACTTACAGATATTGAAGCAGGTTTTTGTAGGTCTTACAGGATACAAGAGTGCGGCACTTTTTGGTCCGCCGACTCGGACTAGATATTCCGGATGATAGTCCAGAGGATTTTCAGGACGATATTCCGGATAGTATTCTGGATAATAGATATTACGGACGATATTCAAAAGTGGTGCAGATAATTGAACTAGTTCAATTGGATAAAAGTAGCCGTAGTCGAGACCCGTAGCGTATTATCAAGCAAATCGTCTTACCTTTTGCTGCAACCTTGTTAGTTCAGGGTGTTGAGGGCGATCAGGTCGCGTTTTGCTTGATTCCCTTCCTCTAAAGTTGATTTAATTCACTAAATGTTCATACTAGTGGCTAGCTCGCTGCACCACGCTTTGAAAAAACCTTCCCCCGCTTCGCAAAAGCGTGTATCTCAATCGTGCTTAGCCATTCCCGGGTTAAGTTTTAACCATAACGCAGTGAACGTCCTAAAAACTTGTCAGTATCAACTTGATCACTATCTCTTAAATCGAAAAGACATTGTTATTTGGCACGACTCCGTTGATAACTCTATTAGTCGACACCGTAGTAATAACTTTAACGCACTAAATCCTAACCAGCTTATGAAGATTCTTTTAAACTATAAACGTAAAATTTATGCAATCGTTTACTGTAAACGTGTAGGCACGGAAGATATATATATAGTAAGTTGAAAGAGTCAGGTATATTAGTTATCAATATAGTAACAGACCTGATATCTAGAAGGAAGCAGAACCTCACTGAGTTAGGGCAAAAGTACTTAGAACTACACCAGAAACCCTCTCTAGAACTGAAAACGTTTACGATCCTTAGGCGTTATAGAAAGAATTTGAAGTATATTATTTCCAAGAAAAATACTCCTAAGCCAAGAAAACGCAAGCGGCAAGCTAATCAAAACAGAAGAAATGCTGAGCAGCAACTAGGAGTTAAATGAAGTGCTTCTCTAATGTGTGATATTGCTTAATGAGTCATAATATAATTTATTGATACTAAACCTAAGGTCTTAAATTATTTATTCGCTTTTTTCTCTCAAACTGAGCAGTTGAGTGGTTGAGTAAAAGTGAACAAGTTTAAAAGTAATCAAATTGACAGAACAAATTGAGTTAAAATATCGACGATTCATGAATGGTCGACCATCACTAGAAAATGAGCTTTCCGTAGTTCACAGTCGCATAACTGAGAGTTTAGAGGGACCAATTCGAAAAACAAAAATAAACGCCTTAATTGAATCTTGCATGAGTATTCTCGAAAAATCATTAGCAAAAAATGATGAACTTGTGATATTAGCTAATAAAACCGATAAACACAGCAAATTATTAACGGAGTTGTTTGCATGGTGGGATAAGATAGTTAAAGTTAACGATGAAGTAACTGGTAAGGCTCGCGCTCATATGGAATCTAATCAAGCTTCAGAGCTCTGCGTCAGTGAAACTAGTCGATCAAAAGTTTATCAAAATCGGCAACATCCGGGTCGAGTAAGCAAAGCTCAATGAAATCATTGACCCCAAGTGAGCGCCGCAAAGAACTGCTCCTAGCGAAGATGAAGCAAGAAGAGTTGGAAAAACAACTTGAAGCAACCTTAAGACTGAAACAACAGGAAGCCATCATCGAAGAGCAACAGCATTTGATAAAGATGGAACGAAAACAACAAGAAATTAAATTTGAAATTGACCGTAAAGAGCAAGAATATCGGTTACGAATCGAAAAAGTCGGCTTGAAATGGAACGATTAAGCGAAGAAAATTGTATTAAAGTAGCTGAAGCAAAAATGGTTGAAACTGAATACCTCGAAGAGTCTGAAATAGATCAGCATCTCGAGCTGGCGTCTTCGGTTGATCGTCGTTCTGACAGGGTAAACGGTTGCGTTGATCATGCATTAGAAAGCCAAAAAGGACCCAAGGTAGTTCCGTCATCTTCAAAGTTTGAAACCTGTATAAATATAGAAAGTGGTTCGCTTCAACACAGAAATGTGTCCACAGCGGAAGCTTCACCTCGGCGATCGTTGCCGAATCAGACTTTTGATAGTGATCAACATTGTTATCCCTATCAACCAACCGTCTCCTTCAGCGATGGCGATGGAATCAAGCACGCTGTATCCACTAATCCTGAGCACGAAACGCAGTCGTTGCTTATTTCCAATAACGCTACGCTTTGCGAAAACAATACATCATCATTTTTTAATCCAGCTGTAACAGCAGCTACCAATACTCCGGTATGCTGTTACTTCTCTGTACCTCATCCTTCGTCTTCCATTCAACATATCCCCGTCAACAACTTTGATAACGATTCCCGAGTTGATGGAAACATGCCCGCCATCTCCAATCAATTTTCTGGACACACCCCCATGCCATTGTGTCACAACCACCTGCAAATTTAATCTGCAGAAATCAAAACTTGCTATCGCATAACGTGTATAGCAACCCTGTGTCAGTGAACAATCCGTTTAGCGGACAGCCTGCCGTTATTAGTCAGCCCAATTTGCCACTAATGTCACAATGGTCACCCGCAGTCACCCAATGTATCACCGGGGTAACAAGTGATGGTAACACGAACCCATCAGTTGGTGTTTTTCATCCGTAACGCCAATATCTCAGCAACAACTCCCCCACGTATCAAGTGTTGGTACCGTTTACTATGGGTTTCCCAATCACGACGCATCGGCTGAAAACTTTTACATATATCAGCAGCAACCTTTTGCAGCTGATCTTAGCAACACATTGCCGTCGTTGCAACCAGCTCCCCAACCGCAAGCCGTGACACTGAGTGACTTAGTCCAAGCTCTGTCAGTCTCAAAGAAGGATCCCCTTCCATAACGGAAGCTGGCCCAGTACGATGGCAACCCGCTCCAATGGCACGAATGGTTTGGCCAATTTTGCAGTACTGTAGACGCAGCGTCCCTAAGCGATGATGTGAAATTAACTTATTTAAAAACATTAGTCAAGGGAAAAGCTAAGTCAGCCATAGCAGAGTTCGCATACAGTGGAAGAATGTATAAGGATGCTCTGAAAACTTAAGAAAGAAAGTTTGGCCAGCCACAAAACGTAATTACGGCCCACCTTGATAAGTTGTCCAGTTTCCCGCAGCTTCGAATGCACAACTCCGAGAACATCATTAGCTTCTCGATCACCATTTCAAGTCTAGTGGTTGTCTTTAGGTCTCTTGATTATGAAGAAGATTTGATAAGCGTCTCTTTGTTAAATCACGCTCTTTCGAAAATTCCACCAAACCTGAGAGAATTGTGGTCACTTTTTGTCGTGAAACGTAATTGGTCACGCCCCAATCTAATTGATTTTAACAATTGGTTAAAAGATAAAGCAGAAGCTCATGAGCAAATGAAAAATATGCCTGAAAAGCCCAAAGTCGAAGAGCCATCCAAAACTAAAGCTGTAACGAGAGTTTTTGCCTCGACAAGTACAGTTGAGAAAAAGTTTGAATATCCTTCTTGTATCCTCTGCAAGGGAAAACATGCCTTGTGGAAGTGCTTTGTGTTTAAAGAGAAAACTCCAACACAACGTGCGAAATTCTCTGCGGAAAACAAATTGTGCTTCTCCTGCTTATAAGGGAACCACGCATTCCGGCAATGTCCCAGAGCAAAGAAATGCACCAAACCAGTTTGCACTAGCACCCATATTGTACTTCTCCATGGTGCTGAACGTGTTTTTCCTAGTCGAAATCCGGACAAAAATGATAGCCATACAAGCCCCAACGCTGGTCAAACAAGATCTAATGCAGAGCCGGATAAAGCGAGCACAAACGCTGATCGAAAATCATTCAGCAAGAATATACCAAACGCAAGTTCGAATCATGAAGACATTAATCCCGTTCCGTTGGATGTAAGTTGCGCAATCTCGAACGACCAATCATCAATCATAACATCGAAAGGGTTACTGCCCATAATCAAGCTCCAAGTTTCCACCGATTTCCAGAGTGCTGATTGTTTAACATTGTGTGACTCAGCATCTAGTCATTCCTGGATATCGGCTAAATTAGTCAAATATCTGAATCGATCAGGAAGAGATTTGGATCTCACAGTAAATGTTATTAACACAACGACTGTTGTTAAAACGAAACAAGTTCAGATGAAGGTATCTTGTAACTTCGATGAATTCGAATACATATTCGAATTAACCGCATTTGTCAAGGATGAACTTAAAGTCGGTACCGGTACCGTCAACATCCCTGCATTACAGAGCAATTATTCGTACCTTGCTCCAATCAAACCAATTGTGTATAGCTACGCCGATGTAGACTTAATAATTGGTCAAGACTCCTTCCATGCTATTCGGCTTGAGGAGTATTTCAAGAGTGAGGCCAATCCAAACACTTCGCCCGTCTCGGTTCGCCTTCCAATAGGCTGGGTCTTGAGCGGCCCAATGCCGACATCTACTGGTTTCCTTTCTACTTGTTTCAAGTGCAATACGGATGATACCAAGCTAGCTTGTCAAATCAAACGCTGGTATGAAATAGAGTCATACGGAGCCTACAGACAGGTCGACTCCCGTTCAGTGGAGGACCAAAAGACGGCTAAAATACTTGATTCCTCCACCGTCCATGATGGATCAAGATACACTGTAGGTATGCTTTGGGCAGAAGAATCTATCATGTTACCAGACAATTACTATTCCTCTTTGGTTCAATTAAAATCGTTGGAAAAACGTTTAGCAAAAGATCCTCACTTAAGGAATCAATACTCAAAAACTATCGAAGTTGATTTGAGTAAAGGATACGTGATTCAAGTTCCTCCCCATCATTTTTCGAACCGCAGCATACGCGAGTGGTATCTTCCTCACCATCCCGTGGTGAACCCAAACAAATCTGGTAAAGTGAGGCGTGTCCTCAACAGAGCGTCTAAATTCCACGGAACGTCATTGAACAAATCGTTGCTAATAGGACCCGACCTACTGCAAAACCTTGTGTTCGTTCTCCTCCGTTTTCGTCAACATCATTTTGCCGTATCGGCTGATAATGAAGGGATGTTCCTACAAGTCGGCGTCCTTCCAGAGGACCAACCATCTCTTCTTTTTCACCAGTACACCAGACATATCTTTGGAGCGAGAGATTCGCCAACGTCTGCAAATTATGCATTGCAACGGACTGCAATGGATAATCAGGCGATGTTCCCTGACGCAGCATCCGCAGTTCTAGAGAAATTTTCCATGGACGACTACCTAGACTCCTTTGAGGACCCTGATGTTGCATTTAAAATGAGTCAAGAGTTGATTACTCTGTTAGCTCTAGGTGGTTTTAAATTAACTGAGTTCATAAGTAACGTAACTAAAATTGATAAAGAGCTAAACCCGCCCCAAAGCGCGCCGCAACAGAAAAGTAAAAATATTGTAACTTATGGCGATAATTCTTCTCATGTTCTTGGTCTGAAGTGGGACCATATCGTAGACACTTTGGTCGTAATCCGTGGTGTCAACCGTGAACTTAAAAATTCGATAACACAACGAACAGTGTTAAGTTTTGTTTCTTCCGTTTTCGACCCCATAGGTCTCGTAGCGCCCTATACCGTAAGAGTGCGATTATTGTTGAAATAAATCTGGCGCATTCATGGCCAACAATGGGATGATGAGCTACCCGTTGATATTAAGACAAAATTTGCTTGCCTGGAACTCTCTAGGAAAAATGAGTGTAAAGCGCAGCTACTTCTCCGCACCAGTTGATTGAGTTGAGTTACACATGTTCGGTGACAACTCAGAAGAAGTTTTTTGTGCTGTAGCTTTTCTTCGCGCCCGTGTGAAAACTTCACTCGAAACACAAGGTGCCTTCGTCTTTGGAAAAGCAAGAGTAGCGCCCATGAAAGCGCTTTCCATCCCGAAGCTTGAACTGCAGGCCGCGTTACTCGCTACCCGCTTAAAGGAAGATGTCCTCAAAGCTCTAACCATTCCTGTGTCAAACACGTTCATGTGGACTGACAGAACCACTGTGTTCCAGTGATTAAACTCAGGTAGTAAGCAACCCACGTTCGTGGCAAACCGGATTGGAGAGATTCTGGAAAGTACGACCGTAGACCAGTGGTTTCACGTCTTAAGTGGAGACAACCCTGCTGATACGGGAACCAGAGGGATCTCAGCGGAGCCCTTAAAAACAAGCAGCTGGGTAAACGGGCCAAGTCTGCTGAAAAATGGCGAGTGCCTTTCAAGCCGAGCATAGAAGTACTTAAGAAAATCCGCCTGGCTGGTCCCGCTTGTGACCCGAATGAAGCTTTGGAGCAGGCCTCTTATTTTTCAAACGTTGCACAAAAACAAAAACAACCCATTTTATTTGCATGGGGAGAATTCAGCTCGTTTCAAAAACACCAGCGAGTGGTTGCCTTCATGCTCAGACTTAGTCCAAAACTTAGTCTCAGAATTAGAAACCGCCAAACAACGACTTTTGTTGATTTCCCAAAAGGAATCTTTTGAAGCAAAATTTTTACTCCTGTCCTGCGACAAATCCGTCAAAAAGTCTAGTCGTATCGCGCAATATGCACCGTTTATGGGTCTTGCATTCCTCATTCGTACAACCGGGCGAATTCGCCGCCTAGTTGAAACTGAATTTGACACAAAACACCCCATAATCCTTGATGGAAGGCATACTCTGGTGAAGTTGTTCGTAAGTGATATTCACCATCGCTATCAGCACCAGTTCTTAGACTACCTGCGAGCTGTAATTCACTTAGAGTTCGCAATCTTGAACCTTCGCTCTTTATTAAAGTCCATTGAAGTCCACTGCCTTATATGTAGGAAGCGCAAAGCCAAAACTCTCACACCTATGATGGCAGAGCTTCCAGTTGAAAGGCTTAGTTACCGCCAGCCTCCCTTCACAAACTGTGGTGTTGATTTTTTTGGACTCTTTACGTCTCAATAAGGAGGAGTTCTGAAAAACGATGGTATTTCCTTTTTGCATGTATGACCACAAGAGCTGTACATATTGAGATTGTCTCATCCATGGATACGAGTTTGTGTGTAATGAGAATCGAAAGATTCATTGCCCGTCGCGGCACTCCATCAGTCATTTGGTCTGATAACGGCACCAATTTTGTGGGAGCCGAGAAAGAAATCTTGAATTGTATTCAGTCGTGGAACGATCAAGCACCCCCAGAGCTGGCGAAGAAGGATTATAAGTGGAAATTTAACCCCCCGGCAGCCCCGCATCACGGTAGTTCTTGGGAACGTCTCGTTCGGTGTTGTAAAAGGGTATTCTACGCATTAATAGGAAGTAGAAAGCTCACTCCCGAAGTCCTTGAAACAACTTTCTGTCTTGTAGATCAATCACTGAACGCTCGACCTATAACATCAGTGAGTGCAAGTCCAGATGGTTTCGAGGTGTTAACTCCTAATCATTTTTTGTTAGGCCGAAATGGTACTAGCTTCCTTTCTCTCTCTTTCCAGGAGCACTTCGACCATCGAAAGCAATATAACCGAGCGCAAAGCTACGCCAACGCAACTTGGAGTCGTTGGCTGCGAGATTATGTGCCAGCGCTGAATAAACGCAGTAAGTGGCACTCCGATAGTGACTTTATTTTAAAAACAGGGGATTTAGTGTGGATTGTTGACGAACGCAGCCCAAGGGGACATTACCCTCTGGCTTGTATAAAAACCCTTAATTACGGAAAAGACAACATAGCCCGCTCCGCCGTAGTTACCACCCGCTCCGGGGAGCTAACTCGACCGCCCGTAAAACTCGCACCCGTTTTCGCTCCTTTGGGTGCGGAAGATGTTCGCGCTTAAATTGATCTTAAATTAATGACGTCATTATAGCGCGAAAGTGAAAAAACTAAAATTAGATTTTCTTAGAGAAAAGGCCTTGAAAATTACTGGTTTGTCCAATTAAGGTCAGTTTGCCATCAAAAATGTTTATAGATTTTTGAGATTGTTGGAAACCGTATTGCTAAAAATGTTAACCGAAAAATGTTTAACCCATCGTTTCAGATATTACTTATTCTTTATATTATCTGTTAAGTTGCCGATAATTTACAGATATTGAAGCAAGTTTTTGTAGGTCTTACATGATACGAGAGTGCGGCACACTGCGGAAGTTATCAAAAACCAACAGATTGTAACAGTCGCCTACTTCGGTCACATATGAGGCTTAAGAAAAATAGGCCCTATAACCATTGGCTCAAGAGTCAGGGACACTATCTCTTGTGTTTTTCTACCTCAAAAACGGTCGGAGCCAATTCGGTTCGCTTGCGACATGAGACTAGAACCCGTTACAGCTTAAAGGCCACTATCAAAATACGCCCCCCCCTACTCTAGAAAATAAGAACCCCCCATACTTAGGTCTCAAAATACCCAAAATACACGAACGCCGTTAAAAACAGGGTCGGAAAAATCCGGTAAGTTACTTTTTATTGGACAGTGAAACTTTGATCCATTTCAGATGGATCAACCTAAAACTCGCCTCACCTCAACATACTTATTATAAAATGCACTCGAGAAAACTAAATTTGGTACTTACATAGCAGCACGCTTGAGAAACAGAGTATTTAAACTAATTAATGACTCTAGCATAAATATAATCGAATATAACTCAAGAAGTTTTCTAATGATGAGTTCCAATCAAAGGAAATAAGTTTTAACTCAAGAATATTGTTTTAGATCTGGACCATTGGGAGACTTCAGTTGTCTGCCTTTCCGTTGAAGGTTCACACTGGTCCAGTTGATTCTTGCTCTGCTATTGTATTTGTTTGGTTTCCTATATCAGATAGGACAGCTCTACTCTAGTTTTCTACGATGGAAATTGCGAATAGCAATTTCCCATTGTGTATATTTGACAACTTTCCCGCAATTGTAATTCGGTTGTTCTGATCTTTTATTTGATGTTTTCAGTTGCCGCGAGAAAACTGAGCATGACAGGCTCCATTCGAGTTTTTGAAAAATAAAACTTCATTCCAAAACCACGTATTTTCGTGCTCCTCAAGGTCAAACTTCCAGATATGACCGACTGGCACATACTCCCCGGACTCAAGATCGATGTCCTCATCGCGTGCTGCCGTCTGTCAGTGAATCCCCAGAAACCCGTGTGTTACTCAAGATACAGTGCCAGTGGTCATTTACAGAACTTTGCAGCAGACTTAAGTTTATCTACACCCCAAAATTCCCAACCAAGTAAAACTTTCACACTATCGCTAAACAGCAATCAAAATCTGCACACCCCTGCACCTGTGAATTTTCGCTTTTTAAGCTAGTACTTTAAAATTTCTTTTGTCCTATTCAATCAGGAAATTGTCATGCAGCATTTTGATTTATATAATAGATATAATATGTTAATAACAATATCTCATTTGTTAAAATTTCTTTTTCGTGAACCTAGATTTCATCCAAGTTCACCACCAAGCCCCTTTCCTTCCCTCTCAAGACTCAAGACTCTAGAATTCCCAACCGAGCCACCTGCTCACCTCGCTTTCTTCGCCGTCGAGGTACCAGACCCGGATGTATTTGACACCGTGATCTGCTTCAACAGTGCCTCTTCGTCATCAGAGCTAATCACGATCTCTTCCCAGGCTTTCAGCTGTTCATAGGACCGCATCCATTCCCTTTGCTCCTGCAATCTCTTCGCTTGATTGGGCGAACTCTTCACCCTCGACTCTCGGTTCAAACAGAAGGAATTGTGCAGACTCAGGCTCACGTTCTTCGCCAAGTCTTCCTCTAGTATCGACTCTATCGCCTTGGTGTTGTTTCTGGACACTCTCCCAAATTTTTTCCACCCCGTCGTGATCGCATTTCGATGGGTCAGCAGAGGTCTCTTGAAAGCCTCCGGTCCTATCTCGGCCTGGAACTGTCGATATTCCTTCTGATATTTCCTCATATGATCCTTCGTTATCATGAATAACCAGGACGTCAACGCCGCTCGAAACCAAGGAAAGAACCTTAAGCGGCTCCATACGTGTCTGACTTCCATTGGCATGGCAAATACCTTGCATGCAGTCTCAAACAACTCAAGTCTCCTGCTGTAATCTATCGCGTAAATCGACTCTGCCGTTGGCGTCTTCGATTCCCGATACTTCGTTACATTTTCTTCAATCCATCGTAGAGCCAGCATCGTGCTCACCACCAAGATGGTCACCTTCTGCTGATGATCGGGCAGTCCTAAAACTCCAGCGAGTGGTTGCCTTCATGCTCAGACTTAGTCCAAAACACCGGCACTACAGCACTAAAGTCAAGGAAATAACCAATCCGGTTGAATTAGAAACCGCCAAACAACGACTTTTGTTGATTTCCCAAAAGGAATCTTTTGAAGCGAAATTTTTACTCCTGTCCTGCGACAAATCCGTCAAAAAGTCAAGTCGTATCGCGCAATATGCACCGTTTATGGGTCTTGCATTCCTCATTCGTACAACCGGGCGAATTCGCCGCCTAGTTGAAACTGAATTTGACACAAAACACCCCATAATCCTTGATGAAAGGCAGACTCTGGTGAAGTTGTTTGTAAGTGATATTCACCATCGCTATCAGCACCAGTTCTTAGACTACCTGCGAGCTGTAATTCACTTAGAGTTCGCAATCTTGAACCTTCGCTCTTTATTAAAGTCCATTAAAGTCCACTGCCTTATATGTAGGAAGCGCAAAGCCAAAACTGTCACACCTATGATGGCAGAGCTTCCAGTTGAAAGGCTTGGTTACCGCCAGCCTCCCTTCACAAACTGTGGTGTTGATTATTTTGGACTCTTTACGTCTCAATAAGGAGGAGTTCTGAAAAACGATGGTGCTTCCTTTTTGCATGTATGACCACAAGAGCTGTACATATTGAGATTGTCTCATCCATGGATACGAGTTTGTGTGTAATGAGAATCGAAAGATTCATTGCCCGTCGCGGCACTCCATCAGTCATTTGGTCTGATAACGGCACCAATTTTGTGGGAGCCGAGAAAGAAATCTTGAATTGTATTCAGTCGTGGAACGATCAAGCACCCCCAGAGCTGGCGAAGAAGGGTTATAAGTGGAAATTTAACCCCCCGGCAGCCCCGCATCACGGTGGTTCTTGGGAACGTCTCATTCGGTGTTGTAAAAGGGTATTCTACGCATTAATAGGAAGTAGAAAGCTCACTCCCGAAGTCCTTGAAACAACTTTCTGTCTTGTAGATCAATCACTGAACGCTCGACCTATAACATCAGTGAGTGCAAGTCCGGATGGTTTCGAGGTGTTAACTCCTAATCATTTTTTGTTAGGCCGAAATGGTACTAGCTTCCTTTCTCTCTCTTTCCAGGAGCACTTCGACCATCGAAAGCAATATAACCGAGCGCAAAGCTACGCCAACGCAACTTGGAGTCGTTGGCTGCGAGATTATGTGCCAGCGCTGAATAAACGCAGTAAGTGGCACTCCGATAGTGACTTTATTTTAAAAACAGGGGATTTAGTGTGGATTGTTGACGAACGCAGCCCAAGGGGACATTACCCTCTGGCTTGTATAAAAACCCTTAATTACGGAAAAGACAACATAGCCCGCTCCGCCGTAGTTACCACCCGCTCCGGGGAGCTAACTCGACCGCCCGTAAAACTCGCACCCGTTTTCGTTCCTTTGGGTGCGGAAGATGTTCGCGCTTAAATTGATCTTAAATTAATGACGTCATTATAGCGCGAAAGTGAAAAAACTAAAATTAGATTTTCTTAGAGAAAAGGCCTTGAAAATTACTGGTTTGTCCGATTAAGGTCAGTTTGCCATCAAAAATGTTTATAGATTTTTGAGATTGTTGGAAACCGTATTGCTAAAAATGTTAACCGAAAAATGTTCAACCCATTGTTTCAGATATTACTTATTCTTTATATTATCTGTTAAGTTGCCGATAATTTACAGATATTGAAGCAAGTTTTTGTAGGTCTTACATGATACGAGAGTGCGGCACACTGCGGAAGTTATCAAAAACCAACAGATTGTAACAGTCGCCTACTTCGGTCACATATGAGGCTTAAGAAAAATAGGCCCTATAACCATTGGCTCAAGAGTCAGGGACACTATCTCTTGTGTTTTTCTACCTCAAAAACGGTCGGAGCCAATTCGGTTCGCTTGCGACATGAGACTAGAACCCGTTACAGCTTAAAGGCCACTATCAAAATACGCCCCCCCCCTACTCTAGAAAATAAGAACCCCCCATACTTAGGTCTCAAAATACCCAAAATACACGAACGCCGTTAAAAACAGGGTCGGAAAAATCCGGTAAGTTACTTTTTATTGGACAGTGAAACTTTGATCCATTTCAGATGGATCAACCTAAAACTCGCCTCACCTCAACATACTTATTATAAAATGCACTCGAGAAAACTAAATTTGGTACTTACATAGCAGCACGCTTGAGAAACAGAGTATTTAAACTAATTAATGACTCTAGCATAAATATAATCGAATATAACTCAAGAAGTTTTCTAATGATGAGTTCCAATCAAAGGAAATAAGTTTTAACTCAAGAATATTGTTTTAGATCTGGACCATTGGGAGACTTCAGTTGTCTGCCTTTCCGTTGAAGGTTCACACTGGTCCAGTTGATTCTTGCTCTGCTATTGTATTTGTTTGGTTTCCTATATCAGATAGGACAGCTCTACTCTAGTTTTCTACGATGGAAATTGCGAATAGCAATTTCCCACTGTGTATATTTGACAACTTTCCCGCAATTGTAATTTGGTTGTTCTGATCTTTTATTTGATGTTTTCAGTTGCCGCGAGAAAACTGAGCATGACAGGCTCCATTCGAGTTTTTGAAAAATAAAACTTCATTCCAAAACCACGTATTTTCGTGCTCCTCAAGGTCAAACTTCCAGATATGACCGACTGGCACATACTCCCCGGACTCAAGATCGATGTCCTCATCGCGTGCTGCCGTCTGTCAGTGAATCCCCAGAAACCCGTGTGTTACTCAAGATACAGTGCCAGTGGTCATTTACAGAACTTTGCAGCAGACTTAAGTTTAACTACACCCCAAAATTCACAACCAAGTAAAATTTTCACACTATCGCTAAACAGCAATCAAAATCTGCACACCCCTGCACCTGTGAATTTTCGCTTTTTAAGCTAGTACTTTAAAATTTCTTTTGTTCTATTCAATCAGGAAATTGTCATGCAGCATTTTGATTTATATAATAGATATAATATGTTAATAACAATATCTCATTTGTTAAAATTTCTTTTTCGTGAACCTAGATTTCATCCAAGTTCACCACCAAGCCCCTTTCCTTCCCTCTCAAGACTCAAGACTCTAGAATTCCCCACCGAGCCATCTGCTCACCTCGCGTTCTTCGCCGTCGAGGTACCAGACCCGGATGTATTTGACACCGTGATCTGCTTCAACAGTGCCTCTTCGTCATCAGAGCTAATCACGATCTCTTCCCAGGCTTTCAGCTGTTCATAGGACCGCATCCATTCCCTTTGCTCCTGCAATCTCTTCGCTTGATTGGGCGAACTCTTCACCCTCGACTCTCGGTTCAAACAGAAGGAATTGTGCAGACTCAGGCTCACGTTCTTCGCCAAGTCTTCCTCTAGTATCGACTCTATCGCCTTGGTGTTGTTTCTGGACACTCTCCCAAATTTTTTCCACCCCGTCGTGATCGCATTTCGATGGGTCAGCAGAGGTCTCTTGAAAGCCTCCGGTCCTATCTCGGCCTGGAACTGTCGATATTCCTTCTGATATTTCCTCATATGATCCTTCGTTATCATGAATAACCAGGACGTCAACGTCGCTCGAAACCAAGGAAAGAACCTTAAGCGGCTCCATACGTGTCTGACTTCCATTGGCATGGCGAATACCTTGCATGCAGTCTCAAACAACTCAAGTCTCCTGCTGTAATCTATCGCGTAAATCGACTCTGCCGTTGGCGTCTTCGATTCCCGATACTTCGTTACATTTTCTTCAATCCATCGTAGAGCCAGCATCGTGCTCACCACCAAGATGGTCACCTTCTGCTGATGATTGGGCAGTCCTAACGACCTGATTTCTTCCACATCCCAGATCCGGCAGAGATTTGCGTGATCCGGGTACCACACTGTTTGTGCCAGACAGTGGCATGGACCTTCCCCATGTGTGAGGTCGATGCTCCTAAGATTGCGTTCTCCCGAGGCTTCTAGGAGAGGCTCAAGTTCCATCATTTTATCGTGTATCGCGTCGTTCTCTTCCAGGTTTGGAGCACCACCCATAGGTTTTCCGATCACGTTTTGTCTCTCATGGTCACTTGTGTTTTCACCTTCCAAACCCAAAAGTTCTTCCCCCCAGATTTCACTCAATTCGTCCCTCTGTTCTTTCGGCACTGTCCCTCGGATTTTCCTCAACAGCCTGTGTGAGTGATGCGACATCCGAGCCAGTCTTACGCACGTGGGCACTGAGAAGGCTTTGTCTATCAATATATCAATACCCTTTGGCTGGATACCTCCACCATCGCCATGTGCAATGGATAGTGGCTGCCACATAGGTTGGCCATCACTGACCCCACTAAGGACTTCGTATTTAGAGGAAGTCATAGGCTTCGCTCATGGGAAATCCCATTTCCGCTTCAAGTCCAACCTGCCAGCTCTTGATGTGTTTCTGGGTTACCTGCAACACCCTGGGCCATGACTCCACACTCAACGCGGTCACCAAGTGGTGTTCTGACTCTAGCCTCTCCAGTGACTGGAGACTGCACATTCTCGAGAAGAATCCCAGAGCTGTTGCTAGGTTCACCGTGGTACTCGCATAACACTCAGCCACTATCTATATTTCACTCTTCTCCCTTTCGGTAATTTCTTCAAACCAGGTGACTAGATCTTCTTTCTGGAAGGACTGTATCCTGAAGCATGACCATCCATCACAGGTATGCTCGCCAATTCCACACGTCGAATCAAGACAACTGCCTGGCTCCATTTTCCTCACCGACCCTAGTCTACTCGTCGTTTCACTTGACTCCTTCACCTGAGGCAGGATCAGTCTGTGCACTATGCTCATTTCGCCAGATCTTCGTCCTCCGCTGGTGCTAATCTCACTCGCTCCGTGACTTCCTCGATCAGGCTCGCTTGGGGATGTGGACACCAGGAGGGCCTCAGCAATTTCCACACCACTCCCAGACTTGTGACCAACATGCCATTCCCGTTACCCATCTTCAGTTCGACTCGAGCATGGCACACTTATCACCTCTGGTGTCTTCTCGAGAATCAAACCTAAGCTAGGTCTCTCTCTCTACAGTGTCTATCTCAACTATCTTCTCTGTCCAGAACTTTAGTAGCTCCGCCACTTCGTAGTTTCTGTGAGCGGCTCCGGCTTCCGAGTCCAGGAAAGGGTTGTACGCCATCCCATCACTCCAGACACATACTGGTACTCTCCCTTCTTATTGGATTTCAAGTACTCTCCTGAAGAGGCCAAGTTACGGTGCACGTCGTGTTTCTCCTCGAACTTCTTGTTGTAGAATCTCGGTATCTCATCTAACTTCCTGTGGCTCTCTAGAGACTGCCTGGAACCATCCTCCTTTTCTATCCCAGTACTCTGGTATACATTCAAGATGACTGCTGAGACTCTCCTTTCCATTGCTTTGCTCCCAGTTGCTCTTTGCTGGCATGCTAGGATGGTGCTGTCAGTCATCACCGACATTATCCACCTCAAGAAACAAGTAGCGTCTCTTCTCCTTGCCAGGCTCAAGCCTGAGTTATCCCTAGCCACGTGTTGCATCAATGTCTGATATATTTGTAGACTTTTTCCACCCAACTTCAACTTGTCGTGCGAGGTCAGCGTTTTCAACTCTGTCCCCACCAGGCTCCACGCGAACATCAATTGTCCTGTTGTTCTAACAAAAGGATTTGCCATCAACGGCGACGCCGATGAGGATGTCCTCATCGCTTCTTCAAAATAATCCCTCAACAAGTTCTGCCAAGTTCTCCTCAGATGGCTCCCCAATTCCAACTTGTTAATATCAGCCTTCTGCTGGGTAGCCCAGTTGCGTCGTTTGCGTGACACTCCACTGTCGAGCTTCTTTAGGCAGTCTTCCAATTCCTTCAATGTTTCCAGGGCCACCCACCACGGTCGGGAGGTGTTCCTCGTTTTATTCTTCTCGAGAGGATCGCTAGTCACTTGCTTCCCAGTGGCCTGATGTTCATTTGAGACCCATTCTTTGCCGACGTCCACTTCCCATGTCTGCTCGCTCGTTGAACCTTGTTTCATCTTTGTCCTCTGAGGCTTGAAGTCTTCCTCCGTTGTCGAGTTGGTGGGAACCTCCATCTCTCTTTCTACCTCGAGCAGTTTCCTTGGTTCGTAGCTCTCTTGTAGGCTGCTGTCTTCCATCGTGCCAGAACCATGGGGGCCGTCTCTCCCAAGTTTTTCTCCGAGACCGCATCCGCTGAAGGACTACCCCGCCCTTCTACCTCTCTCTTCCTCTTGCGAGACTTCATGTCTTTACTTGGGGCGTTGCCGTTATCATCACTGATTCGACCTCTTTGTCTTCATCCAACCCTTCCAACTCTTGCCTCCCCCCTGCTCGAGCCTTAAGGATATTAGTACTTTTAATTATAATACTAGTTTCGACTTTATCCTCTCTTATACTTTCAATTATTTTATTGACCGTTTTTTGTTTCAGAGTATAGCTGTCTTTACATTCGTCTTCTTTGGTCTTCCGTGATGCCCTTCTCAACTCGACCATCTTGCTCAGCAGTTCTCCTCTAGCTTTCTCCTCCAGACCCGTCCCGATCAGGACAGGCTCTCCGAACTTCACCACTGTGTCCTATCTCGGCCTGGAACTGTCGATATTCCTTCTAATATTTCCTCATATGATCCTTCGTTATCATGAATAACCAGGACGTCAACGTCGCTCGAAACCAAGGAAAGAACCTTAAGCGGCTCCATACGTGTCTGACTTCCATTGGCATGGCGAATACCTTGCATGCAGTCTCAAACAACTCAAGTCTCCTGCTGTAATCTATCGCGTAAATCGACTCTGCCGTTGGCGTCTTCGATTCCCGATACTTCGTTACATTTTCTTCAATCCATCGTAGAGCCAGCATCGTGCTCACCACCAAGATGGTCACCTTCTGCTGATGATTGGGCAGTCCTAACGACCTGATTTCTTCCACATCCCAGATCCGGCAGAGATTTGCGTGATCCGGGTACCACACTGTTTGTGCCAGACAGTGGCATGGACCTTCCCCATGTGTGAGGTCGATGCTCCTAAGATTGCGTTCTCCCGAGGCTTCTAGGAGAGGCTCAAGTTCCATCATTTTATCGTGTATCGCGTCGTTCTCTTCCAGGTTTGGAGCACCACCCATAGGTTTTCCGATCACGTTTTGTCTCTCGTGGTCACTTGTGTTTTCACCTTCCAAACCCAAAAGTTCTTCCCCCCAGATTTCACTCAATTCGTCCCTCTGTTCTTTCGGCACTGTCCCTCGGATTTTCCTCAACAGCCTGTGTGAGTGATGCGACATCCGAGCCAGTCTTACGCACGTGGGCACTGAGAAGGCTTTGTCTATCAATATATCAATACCCTTTGGCTGGATACCTCCACCATCGCCATGTGCAATGGATAGTGGCTGCCACATAGGTTGGCCATCACTGACCCCACTAAGGACTTCGTATTTAGAGGAAGACCATAGGCTTCGCTCATGGGAAATCCCATTTCCGCTTCAAGTCCAACCTGCCAGCTCTTGATGTGTTTCTGGGTTACCTGCAACACCCTGGGCCATGACTCCACACTCAACGCGGTCACCAAGTGGTGTTCTGACTCTAGCCTCTCCAGTGACTGGAGACTGCACATTCTCGAGAAGAATCCCAGAGCTGTTGCTAGGTTCACCGTGGTACTCGCATAACACTCAGCCACTATCTATATTTCACTCTTCTCCCTTTCGGTAATTTCTTCAAACCAGGTGACTAGATCTTCTTTCTGGAAGGACTGTATCCTGAAGCATGACCATCCATCACAGGTGTGCTCGCCAATTCCACACGTCGAATCAAGACAACTGCCTGGCTCCATTTTCCTCACCGACCCTAGTCTACTCGTCGTTTCACTTGACTCCTTCACCTGAGGCAGGATCAGTCTGTGCACTATGCTCATTTCGCCAGATCTTCGTCCTCCGCTGGTGCTAATCTCACTCGCTCCGTGACTTCCTCGATCAGGCTCGCTTGGGGATGTGGACGCCAGGAGGGCCTCAGCAATTTCCACACCACTCCCAGACTCGTGACCAACATGCCATTCCCGTTACCCATCTTCAGTTCGACTCGAGCATGGCACACTTATCACCTCTGGTGTCTTCTCGAGAATCAAACCTAAGCTAGGTCTCTCTCTCTACAGTGTCTATCTCAACTATCTTCTCTGTCCAGAACTTTAGTAGCTCCGCCACTTCGTAGTTTCTGTGAGCGGCTCCGGCTTCCGAGTCCAGGAAAGGGTTGTACGCCATCCCATCACTCCAGACACATACTGGTACTCTCCCTTCTTATTGGATTTCAAGTACTCTCCTGAAGAGGCCAAGTTACGGTGCACGTCGTGTTTCTCCTCGAACTTCTTGTTGTAGAATCTCGGTATCTCATCTAACTTCCTGTGGCTCTCTAGAGACTGCCTGGAACCATCCTCCTTTTCTATCCCAGTACTCTGGTATACATTCAAGATGACTGCTGAGACTCTCCTTTCCATTGCTTTGCTCCCAGTTGCTCTTTGCTGGCATGCTAGGATGGTGCTGTCAGTCATCACCGACATTATCCACCTCAAGAAACAAGTAGCGTCTCTTCTCCTTGCCAGGCTCAAGCCTGAGTTATCCCTAGCCACGTGTTGCATCAATGTCTGATATATTTGTAGACTTTTTCCACCCAACTTCAACTTGTCGTGCGAGGTCAGCGTTTTCAACTCTGTCCCCACCAGGCTCCACGCGAACATCAATTGTCCTGTTGTTCTAACAAAAGGATTTGCCATCAACGGCGACGCCGATGAGGATGTCCTCATCGCTTCTTCAAAATAATCCCTCAACAAGTTCTGCCAAGTTCTCCTCAGATGGCTCCCCAATTCCAACTTGTTAATATCAGCCTTCTGCTGGGTAGCCCAGTTGCGTCGTTTGCGTGACACTCCACTGTCGAGCTTCTTTAGGCAGTCTTCCAATTCCTTCAATGTTTCCAGGGCCACCCACCACGGTCGGGAGGTGTTCCTCGTTTTATTCTTCTCGAGAGGATCGCTAGTCACTTGCTTCCCAGTGGCCTGATGTTCATTTGAGACCCATTCTTTGCCGACGTCCACTTCCCATGTCTGCTCGCTCGTTGAACCTTGTTTCATCTTTGTCCTCTGAGGCTTGAAGTCTTCCTCCGTTGTCGAGTTGGTGGGAACCTCCATCTCTCTTTCTACCTCGAGCAGTTTCCTTGGTTCGTAGCTCTCTTGTAGGCTGCTGTCTTCCATCGTGCCAGAACCATGGGGGCCGTCTCTCCCAAGTTTTTCTCCGAGACCGCATCCGCTGAAGGACTACCCCACCCTTCTACCTCTCTCTTCCTCTTGCGAGACTTCATGTCTTTACTTGGGGCGTTGCCGTTATCATCACTGATTCGACCTCTTTGTCTTCATCCAACCCTTCCAACTCTTGCCTCCCCCCTGCTCGAGCCTTAAGGATATTAGTACTTTTAATTATAATACTAGTTTTGACTTTATCCTCTCTTATACTTTCAATTATTTTATTGACCGTTTTTTGTTTCAGAGTATAGCTGTCTTTACATTCGTCTTCTTTGGTCTTCCGTGATGCCCTTCTCAACTCGACCATCTTGCTCAGCAGTTCTCCTCTAGCTTTCTCCTCCAGACCCGTCCCGATCAGGACAGGCTCTCCGAACTTCACCACTGTGTCCCACAGTTCTTCCTTGAAATCATCCAGTGTGATCTCGCCATCCACTTCTCGATTGAAATCGCTCAAGAATTCTCGCCAAGCGTCCTCATCCAGAGTGCCTAGGAACATATCCTTGTTTCCCTCGAAGGTATTCTTCTCCCTTTCTCCTGCGCTCAAGAGTATCATTCCTATATTAGAAGTCTCACCCATCAGTGGCCATTCTAGATTTTTACGGGGAGATGAGGTCAGAGGTGGTGTGGGAGTGTCTGTCCAATTTTCTCCGCTCAGGTCCTTCAACAGCTCTTGAGTGGTGAATTCTTCCTCTGATGGTTTTGGCTCGGGCGTGTTCCCCACTTCCATATCCTCCCCTGAGAGTCTCATCCATGCTTTCTTCTCCTGATTCGACTCTTCTTCTCTCAAGAATCCTCCTGAATCGATCTTCTACAGGGCCGCTTCTTTTATCTCCAGGGGTGCCCACCGACAGGGGTGATGGTGTCGTCGGATCCGGTTTCTTGTATTCCGTCAGAGCCACATACAACGGACCTGCTGCATCCAGCTCCTTCCCCTCCTGTCTCATCTCCACCTGCTCCAGTCCGTAAGGTGCCCGATATCTTCTCGTGGCAAACTTCATCTCGTCCTTTAGTGCAATGTGTCCTTCTTCCACGATCATCCTGCCATCGTCCCACACCAGCAACATGTTCTCCAAACCCGCCCGCTCAAGCTTTCTCAAGACCTCTCGTATCTCGAATTTTGGGGGCAATGAGCCTCTCATCTTCTTCGCTTGGGTCGTCCAGGAGTTTATTTTTATGTCACAGGTGTGAAAATAGACCGATGCAGTGTAGCCGATGAATACGGGATCCCAGCCATCGATGATTTCCCTCTGCTGTCCTTCCGCCGCTGCTCTCGCGAACAGGGACGGGACCACCAGGGAACTGTTCATTCCCAGGGTCATTCTCCTTACCGTTGGGAACTCTGGAATGGTTGTCGGCAAGATTTCCTTCTCCAGTATTGCCTCTAGCTTCCTCTTCACCAACTCGAAGCTCTTCTTCCTCGCTGGAATTCTCAAGAACTCTTGTCCACTCGCCGTCAGGGTATTTAGGTTCCAGAATTTGGTGTAAGTTTCGATGGGACCCTCGCGTTTACCTCCCATCCTACACTGCAGTTGTCCTCGGAAAGTGTACACCATCAATTCTTGATCTTTCACTTTTCCGAAGAGTACCGTGTTACTCATTTGTGCCCTCAGCACCTCTTGCTGACACCAGTTGAGTGTCGTCCCATCCAGTATACTTATGAGGCTCAAGTGTGTCACGGAGTTGCGATAAGCTGTCACCAGAGGATCTGGAAACGCGTATGTTACGGCCGGTCCATAAATGCAGGTTACGACCTCCTCCAGTCCCCGAATTATCCCCATTGGGTCCGATCTCATCACCAGGCACAGGTCTGTCAACAGAGGCATGCCCCCATTCACTTTCCTCTATTCATCTCTCGTCTTTGGATTCTTTTCCTCACCAGTCATGTGTCGGTTCGGCATCATGAGGTACTCCACTAGCAGCGTCTTTTGCCCTGCAGCACACTTATATGAATAGGTGTCAATGCTCGAGTGGGTTTTCCCCATCGACAGGGGCTCCCCATATTTCGTTAGTCGATGAAATGACACCAGATCACCATGGGTCAGGAGCACCAGTGCCAGATACCCGTCAATCCGGAGTGTTTCCCGTCAATGACTGAACATGTACGCAGATACCCGTCAATGAATGAACATGTACGCTGGACCCATGTTGAATAGGTACCTCGGGTAAACCAGGTGCAGTGCCAACAACAGGCTGATGGGCATGCTCAGGATTTCTTGTACAAAGGCTCCTTTGCACCAAATACTCCAGCCATGAACTCCTTTCCCCAACAAGGACTTAAGAACTCAAGAATCTCGTGATCCCTCCTCGTCTTCAGCTCGCCCTTTGCGTGCTCCCTCCAGAATCCTCCAAATGTGACCTCGTTGGCAGCTGTGACGAACCTGGTCACCTTCATTTCCCTTTTCTCGGCCACTTCCAGCTGCTCCTCAAGAAAACTCCAGATTTGCTTCACAAGAGGTGGGGCCTTCTCCTTCGTCTTCTCCGTAGCATTTTCCAACCTTGGTGTCAGGAATGGCCACCTGCTTCTTTCTTGTGTCAGTCGATACACCACCGACTCCAGTTGCTTCTCTGTTGCAGCTACGTTCTTTTTTTCATTGCTCGGTCCTCTAGACTTACTGGTGGAGCTTGTGATAGTCAAGCCCATGCTTCGAAACCACAGGCTGGGCGTCAGGTGAGTTGTTATAGGATGATCGTCCCCTATAACCGGACTGAACTTGAGTTGCCTGGCGAAGCTCGATATCTCCAGCAAGAGGACCTCGTCCAACACGAAGAGGATATCTGCTAACTCGTAGAAGCCCCTCAACGCGTGTGACACATCCGCCCACGCCGCCGCCAGTTCTGACTTGCGAAGCCTCAAGTTCGTCGGTTCCAACTCCCGATTGGGAGCTGCCATCAGGATCCGCCATTCATTCCCCTCGGCTATTAAGATCAAGACCGCATACACAATTTGCAGAGCGGGAGGCATACTCGCGTACCCGGGGGACGTCGTGAACACCACTCTTGTCTTGGAACCAAACCGCGAGGTAACATTCTCCTGTACCTCATTCATCGTTGCAAATAACGTCTGGATAGCTTCCCAGATTCTCTTCGGCGCCGGTTCATCGCCCTTGAGCTGCTCAAGAAACCTAATCGCATGCAGGTGGTCATTCATTCCCGCAAACAGTAGTAGCTCGGGCTCGCAAAGCATCTCCGATTTTATCGCTACCACCAAGGTTAACATTTGATTCAGCTCGGCTCCTGGCAGTGAGTATACCAAAGTCTCCGGCCAGAACAACTTGGGAGAGGTTCCCTCGAAGTCCGATCCCGCTACAATGATCACCCTCTCAGCAGCTGGATCTGCTCTGTCGTAAATTGCCAAGGTCTTGGCCAATTGGGTCTTCCCGCAGGATTACCCGTATCTAGGGTCGTCCGCCAACCTCGTTTCTTCATAAGCGGCTACTGGCAATTCCATCTCTCTTGGGTCCAATAGTTTGTCTACCACCCTCAACTGAGCTGGAGTTGCCAACCTGATTCTGGCAATGCTCGTTCGATGCTTGGGAGGCTCCACTATGAGTCCCGGACTCCCCAGCAACTTGAGAGGCCTGTAATTGATTGGTCCCATGACTGATTTTGTGGGAATCCCCGTCAGATCCGCCGTCTCCATTATTCTTGCTCTTGAGAAATGCGTCTCGTGAGCCTTCAACCAGTCCACGCACTGGTGTCTACTCAAGTCTTCATGTGACACTCGCTCGCGACCCAAAGCTTCCGCTAACTCTTGTCTGCATTCCAGGTCTTCCAAGTCCAGCTCCTTTACCTTCTCCAGATATCTCGACCGACTGGTCTCCGCCGGTCTCTCCACCCTCTTGCTCTCTACCACTACCACCGAGGATACTACCGAACTCTGAGGTGTTGATGACGTTGCCTCCTCGGCCTCCATTGGTGCGGCACCTGGTAATATGGTCCGGCTGCTCCTCGAGCTGTCTCTAGAATCGGCCGTCGCTCCCAGGTGACTGGATAATGTTCTTGAGTTAAGGAAAGGTGGATTTGGAGGTGGCCCGAACGTGAATTGGGCCGTCTCCAGCAATTCTGCCTCCAACGCGCTTATGTGCCTTTGGAAGACATCATTCAACCATTCCACTCCCCTAGGCCTGTCAAAGTGGATCCCGTCTGAGGATGTATCGTCGGGGAAAACAGATCGCTCCATCTGCTCGGCTACGTCCAGTAATTCAACGGGAAGGACACTCCTTCGATGTATTTGCCTGATTATTTCGTTCAGGTTTCGCACCTTCGTGTTCATTTCCATCTCGTTTTGGTCCGCCTTCATGTTGTAGGGAATCGTACAAACCGTGAGAATGGCAGGATCCATTTGAATCCGCAATTCCTCAAGGATGCAGCTCATCTTGTCATGTAGCTTCAACACCTTCCTGGACTCCCCCCTGGACACGTCATTCATCCCGATCATTAGAGTCACCGTATATACTCTCGCCATCACTAGCATCTCAAGTGATGCCAATATATGTGGCATCGCAGCTCCAGCGAAACACACGATCCCTGTTTGCCAATGTGATTGAAACCGGGTCAGCACCCGCAGCAGGCTGTCCCCTACGATTAGGTGGACCGCCCCCTCTGGTACACGTGGCTGCGTGAGGTATTCCACCCAAGCCGCCTCATGGAAGCAATCCCTCCTGACTCTTTGTGCCGTGCTCCAATCCATGCGATTGTGCCTGTGGTACCTGCCCTCCGTGATCTTCTTGTAGCTTGAGATTACCACACTCCTGATCGGTTGCTCCCTCCACGTCGGGGATAGCTCCACTCTTGCTGGACTCTCACGATTCCTTAGTTGTAGCCTCTCTTTCAATTCTTTCAGACGTGACGAGCTGCCGCTCACCTGACTGCTGCTCGGGGTTGAACTCGGGGTATACCCAGGCAGTGCGACGTCCATCAATGGACGTATCGGTTGTGTCTCTAGGCCACGCAGGGAGGACGTTGACTCAGTTGGTATCCATACCTCCAACCCCTGATTCATTTGCTCCTGAGCCGCGCGGTCAAGGTTAAATCGTCCCTTCGATCTGGGAGCTTCGTCCACCTCCATACGTGACTCTGGTCTTGAGCCGGTAACCATTCGCTCCATGGGCCTGGCTCCCTTTTGCATATCGAGCTCGCGTTGTCGTTGCTGGATTCTCTCAAGTTCCGACTTCAGCTGTTCACAATACGCGGCATTCTCTCGCACCCTTTGTTCTTGCTGATGCTCGGCCTTCAGCATATCAAGTTCCCTCCGCGCTTGGACCTTTTCGACGACCGCTTGATCTCTCTCCAGGTTCGCTTGATCTCTCTCGAGCTTCGCTTGATCCCGGTCGAGGTTCGCTTTGTTCCTGTCCCTCTGTGCCCTCTCAAGTTCTCTCTTTAGAGTACTGAGGTCCGGATACGCTTCTCCCGTTTGTTGCGCTCGTGTCATCGATGGTATCTTACTCGTGCTCTGGCCCGCTGATCTTGCTGATGGTCTGACCGGTAGTGGGAACTCCCCTGCGCCATACTCGGTGTTGTTGCTCAAGCCAGGGTTCCTTGCCAAGTCGAATTCCCTCACTCCTCCATCCACATTCCAGGACAGCCATCTGGTTTGCTCTTGGTTGGATATTCCTTCAGTGGTGTAGCCGACCATTAGAACCGCTTTGGTTGCAGACTCCCAGCATTCGCCCTGCTCTTCCAATTGAAGGATGGCGTTCAGCATCACCGCCATTCTCTCATCCACTTGGGTGTAATCCAGATTCCTCAGGCGTCTGTATAGCTCATCAAGCGTGGGCTTCTTCAGAGCCGCGGGCATGGACTTCCAAAATCAATCTGCCAATATTTCTGGATGATCTGGCTCACGTACCAACTTGAGAATTACCGTACCAACTTGAGAATTACCTTACCACTTGAGAATTACCTTACCAACTTGAGAATTACCTTACCAACTTGAGAATTAGCGTACCACTTGAGAATTTGAGAATTAACTTCTTGAAGCGTTGTTCACCTTATGTGTTCGTTCAAGAACTTCTTTTCTTTCAATTGAGTGTAGTTGGGTAGTCAATTTGACTTTACCAAATCAATCTGAAAATAACACTTGATTTTTAGACTAACATGCTATGTTCCTAATCTAAACCCCCCCCTGCCACTATAGTTAAATTCTTATCCTTTTCGTTCTACTAAAATAGTTCAATTGGAAGTTTTCTAAAAGCATGCAGATTCATTTTATGTTTTAGCACCATCAATCATTTAAAATTTAATTGTCATGCCAATCACCTCTAAGATCCTTCTACCTGTTCTGTATCCCAACACCTAACTCGGGGTTCTAAAACCGAAGCGGTTCTAATGGTATTGCACATGAAATCTCAGCCTGGTGCCTACTCATTGTGTCCATTCTCGTTTCCAAACTCCCCAACTGGCTATTCACTGCGTCATATCGTTGCTTCATTTCTTGCATGTCTTTTTTGATGTTCTTGTCTCGCTCTTCATCAGTGGTGTCTACCTTGTCCGACATCTGCTGAAGCCTTTCCTCTGTCGCTTTCGCTAGATTGAAATAGCTTTGCAGGTACTCATGTTTGTTGTATCTTAATTCTTTCTTTATCACATCTCTATCCTCCTCGCTGTGCTTTAGTCTCTTGTCGATCTGATCTAGCTTCGCCATCAGATCGCCCAGATCGAGAGACATTGTTTCATGATCAGATGTTGCCCTCTTGTTGGCTGCTGTTCCCGATCTAATCTGGTCTTCGTTTTGGTCCGTGTCTGTTGTTTTCGTGGAGACTGTTCCGAATGTTTTGCCTTTCTCGTTCTTTGGTTCCTCCGTCACTATGTCTCGTGATTTCATCCCGACCATCATTGCCAACGTTTCAGTAAATGACGTTCTTTTTTCTTGAGACACGTCCTTTGCCGTTTCTGGCGTGTTGCCCGTTGTGTCTTCCACAGTGTCTATCGGCGAGAACTCCATGGAATTTGGATTTGGTTCTTCTGCATTCGGCATCGGTGTTGACTCCGTCGTCTTCTTCTCCACCTCATCCACACTCTGGTCCGGTGTCTCTAGGTCAATCTCCACTGCATGTTTCTCTTCCATGCCCTCTTTTGTTTTGTTCTCCGTATTACTCCTCGTGTTGACCATGCTAACTGAAAAATTCTTCCTTGTTACTTTTGGGCCCATGGATGCTGTTTTACGTAGCGACGAGTTATATTTCGTTTTTGATTCTGTAGATCTTTTTTCAGCCACCGGTACCCTGCTCCGTCTCATGATTTCTATTTAACAATTGATTTTATTTACAATACTGGTATTTACAAAATCCTATTCTAACAGAAAATAATCATAAAAAACAAATTTTTTTTGCTAAAAAAAAAACTACTTTACTGTTCCTTCTAAGATTTTGTTAAAAAGTCTACTAATTCGTGATCCTATAACTATCGTGTTCTAACTAGTCCTATTGCTTTTGATTCAATTAATTCGACCTGTCTCAAGACCCTTGAGTAACGTCACTCCACTTTTTCGTGCTGTCCGAAGCTTTCTCTCTACTGTCCCAAGACTATTCAATGCTGTCCCAGTACTTCTTGTTAGTGTCACAAGACCACTGTCCCAAGACCCTTGCCCTAAGAAGACTGTCCCAAGACTACTGTCTCAAGACTAGTGTCCCAAGACCACTGTGCCAAGACTACTGTCCCAAGACCCTTGCCCTAAGACTACTGTCCCAAGACTAGTGTCCCAAGACCACTGTCCCAAGACTACTGTCCCAAGACCCTTGCCCTAAGAATACTGTCCCAAGACTCCTGTCCCAAGACTACTGTCCCAAGACTACTGTCCCAAGACTTGTGTCCCAAGACTACTGTCCCAAGACTACTGTCCCAAGACTACTGTCCCAAGACCAGTGTCCCAAGACCACTGTCCCATGACCACTGTCCCAAGACTACTGTCCCAAGACCAGTGTCCCAAGATCACTGTCCCAAGACCACTGTCCCAAGACCACTGTCCCAAGACCACTGTCCCAAGACCACTGTCCCAAGACCACTGTGCCAAGACCACTGTCCCAAGACCACTGTCCCAAGACCACTGTCCCAAGACCACTGTCCAAAGACTACTGTCCCAAGACCAGTGTCCCAAGACCACTGTCCCAAGACCACTGTCCCAAGACCACTGTCCCAAGACTCTTGTCCCAAGACCAGTGTCCCATGACTGTGTCGTACCGAGACTGCTCTGGCCCAAGAGTGTCCCAAGACTGCACCGTCCCAAGACTGTCCCAAGACTGAACTGTCCCAAGACTGTCCCAAGACTGTACTGCTCCAAGACCGTCCCCAGACTGCAATGTCCCAAGACTTCTTCGGTACTGTCCCAAGACTTGTCACTAAGTGTCTGGATAGTAGGATCTCTTCTTCTTTGTTGTGGGGACTCTTCAACCACTGTACCGTGTACCACCACTTGAGCTCTAGTAAAAATATTCCCAAAATCCCTATCTTAATGGCCAAAATCCAAATACTGACCCCCCTGTATTTATCTCCCTTTCGTTGCTTCAGGCTATTTGAAACCCCAACTTTTTCGCACGTATCTTGTGATCACCTGTTCGTTCAAATACTAACAACAAATTTTCACCAAAACGTAAAAATTTAAACAGAAAAAATTACAAAAACAGAGAGATGAACCCACCTTAAAACCAAAGCTGACTGATGTCAACCTTTGTCCGAAAAAATGTCTGGTACCCGATTGCCACGCGTTTCCTCCCCCCTGCTAGCGATCTTATGGGGTATCACAAAAACTGTCTATGTCCGTTCCCCCCTACCGATCCGACCAGGGTACCTACCTTAACTCGATGTTAAATTTGGATATCCGCTTCTTATAACCAACGCGTGTAAGTATCTAATGTAACTAAATCGACGATGCCGAACAATTAGTTACTCTAATGTGTCCCCCCTTTTTACACTTTACAACCACCAACCTTTAACCTAACCAGCCCCCCTTCTAACCTCCCCCCTCCTTAGCCCCCCACTTAAGCCGAAAAATCCCTTAAGCGCCGGGTGCTAAACCTCTCGATCTTAAGGCCTGCTTGTGTAAAAACTTCCTCAAAACAATGGGGCTCCGCTTGTCCAATTTTACACTTATTTCCTATAATGTTATGTGGATTTTAACGATACCCGTTTGTCCAACTTGAGAACACCCCTGTGCGTCCTCTTCTTGTTTTAGCGATCCCGTGCTGGTTGTCCCCTTGACGTGCACTGCACCTGACACCAGCACCACCTTCCCACTTGGCTGGTCACCTCTTCCAGTCAAGTCTCCTAGCGGTTCAGCTCAGTCCTTGTGAACCACTTTCCCACTCGGCTGGACACCTCTTCAAGTCAAGTCTCCTAGTGGTCCGGCTCTATCCTTGTGAACCACTTTCCCACTCGGCTGGACACCTCTTCCAGTCAAGTCTCCTAGTGGTCCGGCTAGGTTGCAGGCTATCTGAAAACCTTTAACAACGCCCCCCACTTGGGCACCTTATTGAAGTCACTGGTTTAGATTGCTAGATTGATCGAAACGATCGGTCTTATAAAACAGTATGGGTATACTATTTAACTAATATAAAAGTTTGATCCAACTAATCTGGTATCAAAGTCACTGTCATTTTTGTTTTATGGTTTTTGTTCCTTTTTCTATACTTTTTTCTTGTTTTTGTCCCCCTAGTTACCCCCCCCCCTTTTAAATAAAATTTAACTCAAGAATATCGTTTTGGATCTGGACCATTGGGAGACTTCAGTTGTCTGCTTTTCCGTTGAAGGTTCACACTGGTCCAGTTGATTTTTGCTCTGCTCTTGTATTTGTTTGGTTTCCTATATCAGATAGGACAGCTCTACTCTAGTATTCTACGATGGAAATTGCGAATAGCAATTTCCCACTGTGTATATTTGACAACTTTCCCGCAATTGTAATTCGGTTGTTCTGATCTTTTACTTGATGTTTTCAGTTGTCGCGAGAAAACTGAGCATGACAGGCTCCATTCGAATTCTTGAAAAACAAAAATTCATTCCAAAACCACGTATTTTCGTGCTCCTCAAGGTCAAACTTCCAGATATGACCGACTTGCACAGATACAATACAGGTACCATACTAAATTTTAGAAGCTGCGCCCACCTTCAGTACAATAGAAGTGTGATTGAAGGAACTGTTCACCGGTTTTTCCGCAGTACATCAACATGGGAAGAATATGATAAAGCTATGAAAATCAACCGTGAGCAGTGGTTGGATAACCAATATCCGAAAAGTTGGTCGTCGCGGGTTGCATCCCATGCTCTTGAAAAGATCATCAGCGAGGGCAAAAACGAAAAGAGCATGGCTGAGAAAAAGAAGCCCTGTGATTATAGCAGTGATTCACCACCCATCTTGATGGTCCAATATAGGGGGTATCACAGTCAGACATTAGCAAAAAAAGTGCGCGATATCACCAAAGCGCTGATGATATTCACGACGAGGAAAATGAAAATTTGTATGCCCTCTCTAAAATCCTCCTTTTCCAGTGAACTGAAATCAAAAGTGATGTAAAGACTTGAATGTTGTGGGTGCAAGTCTATCTATGTTGGCCAGACGGTCCGACATCTCACCACAAGGATTGAGGAACACCGAAAAGAGGATACCCCAGTTGGACAGCATATAAGGCAGTGTCTTAGTGAAAGTGGTAAGTCTGAGTTTAATTGGAAAATAATTGACCAGGCGTCCAGCAGCATCAAGTTACTTACATTAGAGGCGCTGCATATTAGTAAAGAGAGACCGGCAATTAACACGCGCGACGAGTTTAGAAGTAGGGAGCTGACACTAAGGATATAGTTCCAGAATCGAAAAATTCTGGCTAAAACAACAAAATTTTGAAACAACTTACATGTTAGCATGAAAATTAGCGACAAAACGAAATTGTGAAAATAAAAAGGATGAAAACTCTCAGAAATTTGTGACAAAATGTTTAAAGTTGTTACATAATAGTTGTTACATAATTTCAGTGATATTTGTAAAGTTTTGATTGGTTAAATTTTTAAAATTTTGAAGTAATGATGTGTATGACACATTTTTTAATCCTGAAGACACTGACAAATATCAGCGCAATTGTATACTGTCAGAGAAACGCTACACCGGATATCAGGAACCAGCTGATCAGCTCGGGTATTCTTGTATTCCTATTACAAAATGTCTCATTTCAAAGAGGAAGAGAAGAACGGAGCTGGTCAACGAATATCAGGCACTGCACCAGGACGTCCAGCTGGAGCTAAAGTCTTTGTGGATTGTGTTCGAACACCAAGACAACCTGCCAGGCTTCGTTCAAACACGAAAAAGAAATCTCAATAGGAATTTTTAAAACCTGAGGATGCACAAAAATGTGCGACAACGTTTGTTTGAATTTACAGTTTTAACGCATTCGTAAAATAAAGTAATTGTGAAATGTTTTGACTTAAAGAATAGTAATGGAGTTCGTGTTAAATCTCAATATACCACACAAGTCGGTGTTCGGATATCTTGATTGTCATATTCTTGACTCAGTAACAGGAAAACGAATCGGTAGTATCATGATAACTAACAAGGATAATGACGAGGACGACGGTGTTCTGAATTATGACCTGAATAGAGTTATTTCAACTAAGAAGTATTCTGCTGCTGCGAGATCATCTTTCAGCAGTGACAAAACTATAGAAGACATGGGGATAAAAAGAGATAAAATTCGAAAGTATGACGAACAATCAGACTCAGAGTATAGCCAGCGCAGTTTCCAGAAAGAACCACCAAAATGTCGGCGGCGGAAGTTAGGGCATTGTAAAGTTGATTTGCCTTCTAGTCGACAGGAAGCGAGCAAAGACAACGATAACATATCAGTTTCATCTCAGTCCATTGAAACTGAAACGGATTCAGTTTCATCCAGATTTGAGCACAAAATATTTACCGAAGAATCAAATTGTGCTAAATCCTATTCCAGCTCAAATAGGTCAGATACTCCTCCAGCGCGAACTCCTAGGAGAAAATATGGCTACCCTGCCTTACAGTCTGTCAATGCAAGTTGCAGTTCTAAGAAAAAGGCTACGGAGTCTGAAAAAATAGGACGCAAATCATCAGACAGGTCGACAAAAAGTTTAGATTTTGAAAACTTGACAAAAGATTTTCATAAATTGTGCGGCTTGCGTAAACGCTCTCCAAATAGTGCCGAGATCTCACCGTATTGTTTTTGCAGAGATTCCCATGAATTTTCATGTCGCTACTGTATGTTTTCTTCAACAACAGAGTCGACCATGAAGAGACATATTTCAATACACGGATCTGCGAACTACATGCCACATAAAGCTAAAAAGTCTATTTGTAAGAAGCACACCTATACACGCACTACCTTTAAGTCCAGTTGGAAGAAGTCAGAGTCCTCATTGAGTTGATGGAGGTATTTATACTGTCTTTTCTGGTGATGTCACCACAGTATCTTCTTTATAATTTGTCAATATATAAATTCCATCAATAACTATGTTCGTACGACTATTATTATGATTATTCGTGTGCTATTCTTATGACAATTGTTGCTTGAAGTTAAATTTTCACTTGATACGTTAATTATTTTTAATTTTCGTTTAAGGTTTTTTTTCTTATTTAGTCATTTGACCAAAAATTATGGAAAAAAATAGAAACTTGAATTTAGGCATGTCCTTCCTTTAATTTCGAAGTTAAGATAATATATAGCAATATGGAAAATCAGAACTATTTAATTTCATTGTAAACTTTAGCAGCAGAGCCTGCATCGTTCACTTCTTTTTCGTCGTTATAATTCTTTCGTTATTCATCACTTTCAGAGCGATAAACCAGTGGTTCGAACGTATCATCAGTAAAATCAGTTTTTTGATAGGCCCATGCTCACAAACGATATATAAACCCATTGAGAGGGGGTAGGGGCCCCTCGGAACATTTGACATTTGGTTATTGTTTAGATTTTTTGGAAAACTTGTCACTTTCTGGAAAACTCTGGATGTCTATAATTTTTGCATGCGACCCTAGAATTCTCAACTAATGAGAGTTGATCAATGCCGTTTTGCGATTGTTTTCTTTTAATTACGGTTTTGATCATTTTAGCCTTTTCCCAACGAGTCCAAAAAGTGATTTATTCATTTATCTCCATTTCAGTAACTTTTTCGGCTTTGGTCAAGAAGAGCTTCCTGATAGTGCCTAAGGCATGTGGTTTGATGTCTTACACCGTTTGGCAATTTTTTTTTTAGTTTTGAAAAGTTGAAAATATCCTTTTTTATAAGATCATCCGTTTCGAAAAGTGAAAAAAATTAAAGTAAAAATTAATAAATCTTTATAACAAAAACGAGTTTCCCGTTGGTTAAGATGAAGGTTGTGCTAGTAAAAAAGCAGAAAAATTGTAAGTTTTTGCGTAGTAGGTTTTCTCATTTATCATTTGATCAAATTTATGGAAAAAAGTATAAACTTGAATTTAGGCATGTCCTTCCTTTATTTTCGAAGTTTAGGTCATACATACCTTTATTTAAAGTCAGAACTACTTAATTTCATTGTAAAATTTTGCATTGATTCTTGATTCGATGCAAAATTATCGAAGTTACAAGAATAATTTTCAAAAAACAAAATTCAAATTGTTTAAATTAAAAATTAGTTTTTTTTTTTTCAACCGACAATTTTGTACGACGCTCTATGGGCCCTTCAGGGCCCAGCAGAAGAGGTCCCGACTCAGAATAATTCAAAAAGTAGAAATAAGAAATTATTACTGATTATCTACTAGATATGCAATTTTATATGAGCGAAGAGAAAGAAAGAAAGAAAGAAAGAATTTATTTCTCACTGTTAATGGTAAATTTGCATATAAAGAGAATTTAAATATGAAGCACCAGAAACAGTGAGGGGACAGTTAACGAACCCATTTTGGTTACTTAGCACTGCCCGTTTTATCAAATGAAGGACAAATTTGTGATCTTCAAAGACAAGGAAAAATATATAAATCTGAAAACATAAAAGATATTGGAAAAGAAAAATACTCAAGTTTGAATAAATATAAAGCAGCAGATTTAAGGCATTGTCTAGACAGATTAATGACATAAGGTCCGTCCACTCTTTGTATCAATATTTAAAGTGATGGTTCAATCGTAGTCGGTATAAAACCAAATTAAAGAAGAAGCTAGTTCAGATTCACTATTCATAATTTCTGAAACTCGCTAGTCGTAGGCACCCCTATTCGGTTTCAAAAACAAAACTTGAACTTGTTCCCTTTACGGTTACTGCTTCTACTAACTGTGTCCCATCCCTTGAAGCCTCTCTAACATCAGCAGAGCTGATTGGGGGCTAAACGGTCAGTAGACATCCAACTGAGCCCATGCGGCAGTAACCAGCGAACAAGCCCAAGTGTGGTCTTCAAAACGCCGAAGACGCGTTGAAAACCATATACAAATATACTTAGAAAAAACTTCAAACAAGCAGGCACTCCAGAACTGTCATCCTCCAGCACTATCCTTGCATCCACAAAAAAAAAATTGTCAACAAAAAACAAATTTGATTAGCTCTTCATTGCTTAATATAAACAAATCCCGAATTTCGTGGGCAATGCGTTGAATATCTGAATTTGAAACTTGATCAAAAAATTTTGGAATTAGGGAATTCTGTCTAAGTATATTAAAGAGCTTAGCTCCTCTGTAACTAATTGAAGCTCTTTGAATTTTGCTTTTGAAATTAGGAACTTTCATTAGATTAAGATTTGACCTTCTGGTCATATACGACGGTTTATCAAATACAAAAAGCTCGTTTAAAAAAGTTTCAGAGTGTAGTCCTGCTACTGATCGCAAAACAAATTTGAGGAGTTCATATACATACAGCTCGTGAACTGTTAAAAACTTTTCATCATTAAAAACTTTTCGAATGCTTTCATATTTTCTTTTGAAAAAAATAAATCGAATATTTTTTTTGGATCAAAAAAAGGGGTAAAAGGTTTGTGTAGGAAGTGCAACCATACACTAATATTCCATATTGCAAAATGGGCTTAATATTAGAGCCATAATAATCAATCATAACAGTTTTGGGAACATAATGACGCATTTTCGAAACAATGCCACATTGTTTTCTAAGCTTGGATCGTATGAAATTAATGTGAGAATTAAATGATAATTTAGCATCTACATAAACACCAAGATATTTGCATGACCCTTCAATTTTCAAAGGAATGCTATTTATAAACAATTGTTGGTTGGAAGCACTGTTAAGAGATACACTAACTTGTACCGTTTTGTCCATATTTAGAGATAATTTATTCAAAAATAACCATTTATTTATAGCTCCTAAGTCTTGATTGAAGCTGTCAACCAAGCAGTTTAGTCCAGTGACGTTTGTGTCGTCGGCAAATAGAAAAACTTCGCTAAATTTACAGACTGTTGGAAGGTCGTTTATATATATAAGAAATAGCAGAGGCCCCAAAATGGATCCCTGTGGGACACCACATTCAAGATTTCGCCACGTTGATCGCGTTTCACCAATTTGGACAAGTTGTTTGCGGTGCTTCAAAAAACTTTTAAACCAAAGTAGACTTTTCCCACTGACACCATACATTTCTAACTTATGAAAAAGAATCTCGTGATTCAGTGTGTCAAAGGCTTTTTTTAAATCAAGAAAAACTGTTCTCTTTGGTGATTTAGTTTTATCTAAGCGACATTTCTCTGTTACTTCGGCAATAGCATCAATAGTACTGTGTTTTTTTCGGAAACCAAATTGTTTGATATAAATTAGAGAGTTTGCTTCAAGACAGCTATACACTCGGTTGTACATTGCACGTTCAAATACCTTACTCCAGGTTACAAGAAGTGATATTGGCCGATAGTTACTGACATCCAATTTCGATCCTGCTTTGTATAAAGGATATACTACCGCTTGAGCCAGAGCGGTAGGAAAACACCCTGATTTGAAGGATAGTTCAATGAGTTTTTTCAGAAAGGGAACAATTGCGAAAGAACTAGCTTTAGCAATTAGATTACTAATTCCATCTATTCCAGAAGATAATTTGTTTTGTAGCGTTGAAAAAATGACTTCAACTTCATATTCAGTAATTGAATTTAAACGCATGCAAAAACGAGGCACTGAATAAAATTGATCGGATTCTAATTTGGGTATTTGATTAGCTAAATGACTGCCAATAGAAGAAAAGAAGTCATTGAACTCATTTGCGACAGCTAGTTTATCGCTAACAACGTCACCACTACTTCCATTTACCGAAACTATTGTTCTACTTGATGTATTTGTCACACCCTTTAAATCATTTAGTAATTTGTATTTTTTCCCTGAGTCACCAATACAATTTTTGAACTTTTTACAGTAAAACTTTTTTTTACATTTTTTAATTTCAATTTCAACTTTACTTCTAGCAGATTCAAAACGAACTCTTGCTCTAACGTTGTTTTTGTTTTTTGACCAAGCTCTATGAAGTCTGTTACGCTTAGATATTAAGTTTTTTATGTGATTGCACATCCAGGGGCAGTCAACGTTTCGTTTCTTGGTTTTTGATATTCTAAGCGGAGCATACTTATTTAATATCAAATCGTATCTAGATTGGAAATCTCCAAACAAGTCATTAATTGGAGATGTGTTTTCGAACCATTTAATTTTCTGCAATTCATGCATTAAAGCGAAATTGAAGTTTTCGATTTGAGTTTTAGATTTTAAAAAAGTTGTATCACGATAAGAGTTTGAAGATTGCATATGCGAGGTTGTGGTAATCAGCTCTAGGATAATGGGCAAGTGGTCAGAGAAGGTTTGATCTTCAAGCGTATAAGCATTTTTTACATCAACATCTTTCACTATTATGTGGTCCAGAAGAGTATCACATGTATTTCCTATTCGTGTTGGTTGTTTAATCACCTGATCGAAGCCGTTGCTTTCTATAGAATCAATATACTTTGAAGAGAGGTTGTTAGTTTTTAGGATATCAATGTTAAAATCACCGCATATTATGACCCGATCATTTTTGGCAGAAATTGTGTCGAGAACATGTTCAAACTGTTCTATAAAGTAAAACTTGTCTGTTTTAGGAGGGTTGTACACCAACATTATCAAGAAGAATTCTTGATTAATCCTAACCAAAATTGTTAAACTTTCTTCAAGTTCCGCTGGTAGTTCTTCGATTAAAGTTACATTTTCTTTCAATTGTATCATCACCCCTCCTCCAGTACTTACTCTTGGCTTACTAATTACTTCATGATAACCTTTTATTTTATAGCTGTGTTTGTCGTCATATTCATGTAACCATGTTTCGCTTAGGCAAATAATGTCAGGTGGTGACTCAAGGGAACTTACAAGTGCTTCCAACTCATCATGGTGTTTACGTAATGATCGAACATTCATGTGGAAAATTTTAGCAACTTTTGAAAACGAATTAGGGTTTTGGCAAGGGAATGGTTTTGATAATGGTTGCTATTGCTTTACGAAGCAGCTTTCTATTTGATTCATTGAGTATTGCAGCTTCATTCCTCCTTCATAGAGTCCTCGTACACAATGCGTTGAATTGTCATCCTTGAATTTGAAAAAATACTCCCTTCTCTTGTCCAGATAGATTCGAATCTTCCGTCTTGTTTCATAAGGTTGAAAAACTTGAGTCGCGGGGCTGTTAGGTCTTCGAAAACTTTGACTGAGCTCATCGATTGAGATTGGTTCAAATTCCTTTTTTTTCGGAGAATTTCTACTTTTGACACTCGCCTACAGAAGCGCACAATCATTGGTCGAGCATTCGAATTTCTCCCAGGTAACCTATGGGCAATTGAGATATCTGATTTATCAACCTGCGCTCCCATTTCACTAGCTACACTTAACACTTTTTCAATACTTTGATTGTAGTCTTCAAAAAACCTTTGGCCGTTATCGGCTGTTCCCTTCACTTCCGGTAATCCAATTATCCGCACATTGTCTCGCCTATTGTATCCTTCTAGAAGTTCAGCTTTTGATACACTTTTCAAATTACATTTTCTCGTCTTCATCTCTATTGTTTCCATAGTCTCCTTTAACACTGACTCTTTAATATCCTGCAGTCCTTGATTGATTAAAGATTTGAAAATTGCTGATAGTGGTGTTTCCAATTTTTCGACAATTTTTGGAATTTGAGACTCTAATACTTTCTCTATGGTTGATTCTATAGTCTCGTTCAGGCTGTTGTTTGCTTCAGATGCTGATTGCAAATCTGGGCTGAAAGAGACACACATTCGTTTTGAAGAGGATTTAGGGATCGGCGTCTGGTCTTGAAATCGTAGCTGTGGAATAGCATTGTCCGATTCTGGGACGCTCAACTCTTCTGTTCTCAACTCTTCTGTGGGAACTCCATTGGTCAGGTCGGTGTTTTCCATTTTGCGTCTCTATTTAATAAGTTTATCACAACAATTAGGCTAATTGAAGCTTGCTCCTGAAGGACACAATTGTCATGCGAAAACGTTTTCAGCTGTCATGCGCGTCTATTCAAAATTCCCGGGGCGAGTGTATCATATGATCATTCATGCGCGTAAAGAGCAACAACTCATGTTCGCACGGGACTTCAGATTTTATCGCCACGGTGAAGGTTTGCATCTGATTGAGATCTATTATAGGCATCACGTGTATCAAGGTTTCTGGGCAGAACAGCCTAGGAAGTCTGAGCTCGCCATGATTGTCACTCGGGCGGCACTAGGATACTGACGACCATTAAGTGGGCGACTTACGCCCTCGATAGAACAGCTCTAGATCTTGCACGTTGATTTTCGCCAGGAGCTTGCGGGTGTCATAGATGAGGTTAGCTGGTAGGTTCAAATGTCCCTCCTTCAGAATTATCTTTGTCCCGCGATAGGTAGGTCGATGGAACTTGATGTCCGCTATCCTCAGGGCCTCCCTTAGCTCATCTTCACACTGTCGAAGTTGCACCGATGCTCGAGTACGACGGGCATGATCCGTCTAAGTGTTGACTAGCACGCTTCTCAAGTGAAAGTTCGCCGCCGCCGAATATTTACTTTCTTGTCTGGATGCACCTCTACCGGGCCTTTCCTTTGTCCTCCCATTCTGAAATTTAATTGATTTCGGAAGTTTAGTTTCATCAGAACGGGATTCCGAATCTTCCCAACCAGCACATCATCGCTCATTTGCCCCCTTAAGACACTTTGCTTAAACCTGTTCAAGATGGTGCCATCCAGGATGCTGACATGCAGCGCCAAATGCCTGTAAGCAGAGATAAGAGGATCGGGTAGGGAACAAGCCACTGCTGGATCGTAGACACAGGTCAAAACTTCGCCCAAACCCAGCCCAAATCCCAAGGGATCCAAGATATCGTGAGATCGATTTTGCATGAGGCGGCACTGGGTGAGCAAGGTCTTCCCAGTGGACTAATAATTTATACGAGGATGTCTTCTTATCAGCGTAATTAGAGGCATCGGATGTAGCATCTACATATTTCAAGAGTCGGTGGATTATCCCTAGATTTCAATCAGTCAGCAATACAAGCGTCAGGAGGCCATCTGCTGTCAAGAGTTCGACGCCTCTACCAAACAAGAATGTCGGGCCCATGTCAAATAACATTCGAAGAAAGACTAGGTATTTTGCCAGCAATAGATTTACAGGTAGCTTCAAGACATCCAGCTCGAAGTTCTTCAGCATGCCTTTCGCAGCTGAAAAGAGTCTCAAGATATCCATCTTCCAACAAGGACTCAGTTATCCCAGGATGTCGACAACGTCCCTCGTCTTCAATTCGCTTTCTACGTGATCTTTCCAGAATACAGCAATCGTCGTCTCATTTGTTTTCATCATGAACACTCCCACCGTCATCTGGTTCACGTCTGCTTTCTCCAGCTCTCTTCTCAGGAAATCCCAGATGTGGTATATCAATGGAGGTGCGTCTCCTCTCGCTTCATCGCCCACCACTTCCAATCGCGGTGCCAGGAATGGCTATTAATATCTCTCACATGGGCATCGGTATATCATTGTTTTCCGGCGTTCACCGTGTTCAGGCGCTCACTAGATGATCCTCCACCACTGGCCAGATTACTATAACGAATTCAAGGTTTCGGAACAACAAATTCGTGTGTGTGTGTGTGTGTGTGTGTGTGTGTGTGTGTGTGGGTGGGTGGGTGTGTGTTTAGGAGCCCTCTTGATAATCGGGGACTTGAAATGTTCAGTGCTTGTTGCGAATAAGATGATGTTGTTGGGGTTCGTCTGCAAAAGTGTCAAGTTGACAACAAATTCGTCGAAAGGTTGCTTATCGCTTCATGATCATGTATATCTGGACGCAATTTGAACTGTCTGTCTGGCTAGATTTGTCTGTCTTCTACGATGAGTGCCAACATGGCAAAAGAGAACTGCAGTGCTGTTGGCATCGAGGCGTATCCAGGGGAAAGTACGAACGCGATTCTGGTTCTTGCAGTAAACTGATTGTGCACTAGATCTTGTAGTTCCATCATTGTGGTGAAAAGCGTCTGTATCGCTTACCATACTTTCTCTGAAATAGGTTTTTTCCCTCTTAGGACTTCCAGTAATCGCATCGAGTGCAGATGATCATTCATGCCCGCAAAGAGCAACAACTCTTGTTCGCATTTTATCGCCACGGTGAAGTTTAGCATCTGGTTGAGATTTATCACAGGCAGTGTATATAAATGTTTCTGGGCAAAACAGCCTTGGAGACGTGCCCAGGAAGTCTGAGCTCGCCATGATTATCACTCGGGCGGCACTAGGATACTGACGACCATAAACTGCGCGACTTACGCCCTCGATAAAACAGCTCTAGAGCTTGCACGTTGATTTTTACCAGGAGCTTGCGGGTGTCATAGATGAGGTTAACTGGTAGGTTCAAATGTCCCTCCTTCAGGATGATCTTTGTCACGCGATAGGTAGGTCATTGGAACTTGATGCCCGCTATCCTCAGGGTCTCACTTAGCTCATCTTCACAATGTCGAAATTGCACCGATGCTCGAGTTCGACGGGCATGATCCGTCTAAGTGTTGACTAGCACGCTTCTCAAGTGAAAGTTCGCCGCCGACGAATATTAAATTTCTTGTCTGTATGCACCTCTACAGGCCCTTTCCTTTGACCTCCCATTCTGAACTTTTATTGATTTCGGAATTTTAGTTTCATCAGAACGGGATTCCGAATCTTCCCCAACCAGCACATCATCGCTCATTTGTCCCCTTAAGACACTTTGCTTAAACCTGTTCAAGATGGTGCCATCCAGGATGCTGACATGCAGCACCAAATGCCTGTAAGCAGAGATAAGAGGATCAGGTAAGGAACAAGCCACTGCTGGATCGTAGATATTTTGAGATAATGAATGATAATCAATCTATCTGCGATGATGATCTTATTTTTGACCAAGTTGACCTTTGCGAACGAGACGAAATAAATGAATTATTGGGGAAAATACAAGGACTATCGGGAGATCCAAAATTGCTTGAAGTAGTTACACAGTTAGTCAATATAGTAGTCAAGCAAAGCAAAGAGATCAAAAACTTGAAGGCGGATCAATCGGAATTCGAGTAAAGGATCATACAAAATCAGAACGAAATTTACGATGTATCCGAAAGAGTAGTAGATCTTGAGAAGTACTCTCGTAAGTTATGCCTGACTTTCTCCAACATTGATATCACAACAGACAATAGGCGATATTCTGCAAATTATGAGTAACATCATGTCGATTACTATTCCCAGACATAATATTGCCGCCTGTCATCCTTTGAAACCTGGAAGAAATGCGCCTGTAATTGTGAAATTCATATATCATGCGGATCGTGACGTTGTTTGGAGGCGCAGATCATGGTTGAAAAATTTCCGGAACAATAAAGGACAACCAGTGTTTATCGAAGAATGCTTATCCCCTCGCGACAGAGCAATTCGATCAGAAGCGATAGCCAATCGTATCCCATATTATACTCACAAACAAGATGTGTATGCCAATAACCCTAACAAACCACATCCTAACCCCGTAAAAGTGAAAACCAAAGCTGAATTGCATGCATTAACTGGAACATTAACTGAAACCAGAAAGCCGAAAGAGTCCAATCGATTAAATTGAGCTGATGATGTTATATAAACGCCAAAACTGTCAACTTCCAATGACGAAGCAAAAGCATCCTATGCGACGATCCGTAAAAAAGCGAAAGATAAATTTTTCTCCCTTTGAGGAGAAGGATGAAACTCAATCGATTGCAAGTGAAATTGTAAATGCAATTGTTCCTCATATCCTTGCAGCTTTAAAGCCAACTACCACAGCCCTTAATTACAATGTTTTGCCAACACCAGGCACAAAGTCAGAAGGTGATTTTCGCGTCGAACAGTCAACTGGTACCTAACCATAATTCTGTCTCATCCAATTTATCTGATGCTAATAATGATTTCTCAGTTCTGCATTTGAATACCATGTCACTAAAACCGCACTTTGAAAAATTGGAAGCACTTATACTAAGTCTTGAGTCACCACCAGGTATAATTTGCTTAAATGAAACTTGGCTTAATGATAATGATAACTCTAAAGGATATCTTGTTAATGGATATTATGATTTTTAAGTAAAAAAACCGCACTAATGTAAGGGGAGGAGGGGTTATGATCCAAGTTAAGGAAAAAGTGAAAATACTCAGGCAACTGCAAACACCATTTGAAGAATCGATCTTTGCTGAAGTCGAGAAAAAGTTTTTTCGGTTGAAAATAGGTGTTGTTTACAACCCATCTAGAACAAACAAATTGCAGCTCGGTAATCAGCTTGAAGATTTCTTGGAAATGAATAATTCAACATCGGAAAAGGTCCTCATATGTGGAGATTTTAACATCAATACGCTACTGGACAATCAGCTTTCAGTTAACTACATAAATAGCATCATTTCTAATGGGTTTGAAATTTTTGGTATAGAACCGACTCGCGTATCAGCAACATCATCTACATGTATCGACCACTTTATCTATAAGAATTTATCGGATGCTAGAACGAAAGTCATGCAGTATGAAGAAATTGCTGATCATTATCCGATCCTAATCATCTGGCCAGTAAAACAAATTTCTTCAGATTCTATATACACTTTTAGAGATACCAATTTTCTAAAATACAAATCAAAGATAAGTTTTTTCTCAAACATTCAAAATTATCATTCGAAGCGAATGAAAATGGGTTTCTACTAATGGAAGATCCCCAGCAAGCCTTTGACAGCTTTCAATCTATCTTTGAAAAAGTGTTAAACCGATCCACCATGGTTCAACAACGCGTTAAAAAATCTTAGAACAAAGAGGAACAAAGCCCACAGAAACTGGAAAAAAAACACTGAAAATAAGTCTTTATTGAATACTTTTACTAATCTAAGAAAAAAATTCGAACAAGCGGTCAAAATGAATAACTGAAAATTTTATTGGAATAAATTTAAGAATTGTATTGGTGACTCAAGACAAACATATAAATTACTTAATGAGCTAAATGGAAAATTTATATCTCGTTTTAAAGCGCCCTTTCTTGAATCATGCCAAAAACTAAATGATAATCCAACTGAAAAAGATGTAGCAAATAGATTCAATGATTTTTTCATCAACATTGGTGAAAACTTGAAAACAGTTATTCCAAATGTATCTCCACCTCCAGTACCTAAATTAAATTGGTCAATGTATCTATAGAGAGCAACGCCATCAGAAATTAATGATATTGTTGTCAATTAGACAACAAATCAACATCCGGGGATGACTATATTAGCAATCAAATAGTGAAAGCATCTAAAAACGTTACTTCCCCATTTCTATAGTTTCTAGTCAACCTTTCTTTTGAAAAAGGCATATTTCCTTCTGCTTTGCGTAAAGCGAGAGTAATTCCTGTTCATAAAGACAATTCCCGATTAGTTGAAAATAATTACCGGCCAATCTCTTTACTTATTGTATGGAGCAAGGTATACGAAAGAACAATGTATAATCGAATCTACGCATATTTGGAAAAATTCGCTTTGTTGTATAGCAAGCAATTTGGGTTCAGATCAAAACACAGTACAATAGAAGCAGTTGTTGAGCTAACTGAAAAAATAAGACTTAAAAACTCGTTTAAGGAGGCTTATTGTTTTTTCCTTGATTTAAGAAAAGCTTTTGATACTCTTGATCATGAAATACTTCTGACGAAACTTGATGTATATGGCATTAGAGGCAATTGCTTAAACTGGGTTAGGTCCTACCTCAACGATCGTCAACAACGAGTTGAAGTAAATGGTGTTTCTTCAGATTGGAAAAAAAATAAAATGCGGCGTCCCACAAGGATCGATTTTAGGACCGTTGCTTTTCCTTATATAAATTAATGATTTGCCCGTGACATGTAAAACAGCAGAAGTAATCTTATTTGTAGATGACACCAACATAACTGCTATAGGCTGCCAGATGATAGATATTAAAGATGATCTTCGTCATCTTGACCATTGGTTACATGGAAATAAGCTAATTATAAATAATATAAGACAATACAAATGAACATAAAAAGTGCTTCCAATTCAAAATTCACACTCAATTGCTCAGAGGTGATTAATAAACCTGTTTGTAAATTTCTAGGTTTATATATTGACTATAAATTATCATTTCGAAGTCATATCGATTCGGTGAAAATGAGACTCGGAAAACAATGCGGGATTTTATCGAAACTAAGACCTTATGCGCCACGAAATCAATTGCTTGAATACTATAGAAGTAATGTGGCTCCTATCTTTCAATACGGAATTCTTATATCCGGTTGTTGGAGCTACAGTTTGCTTGAATGTTTATTTCTACTGCAAAAGAAAATTCTTAAATTCATCTATTTTCGAAAGCGTAGCGATAGTTCTCGTGATATTTTTCTAGAGAACAAATTCTTATCGGTGTTTGAAATTTGTTGACGAACTACTCAAGTTCGTGTTTCGTGCTGTCACAAAGTCTCTCTCTCTCAAAGTTTTTTAAACAATCTGTTCTCCTTTGAAAAGAAAACAAGGGCCACGAGACTGTCGAAAACAAAACTATTAGCTGAACCCATATGTAAGAAAAAAATCGATCGGTTTTCCGTTCGATATCGTGCTACCAAGCTTTTCAACCTTCTCTCAGCGCAAAAGTTAATCCCCGAGGATATTGAAAGATATTCGAAAACAGAATTAGTAACATTTTATCATACATTTAAAACTGTATCTTTAGTGCAAAATGAAGAGTTAATCGATTACATATTCAAATTATAAAAAAAAGAAAAAATTTATTGAACCCGTGGTTAATTGCTGACGGGGTGTATTTTAGGGTTGAGGTTCTAACGCTAAAATTTGACCTTCCAGAAACTCTTAGCTTAAGAGATTTGGACGATTTTACGATTTTAAAAAAAATACTCAAAAACTTATATTTTGAAAATTTAATCGAATTAGATTTTTTTTTCTAAGATTTTGAGTATTTTTTTAAAAGTGTAAAATCGTCCATATCTCTTAAGCTAAGAGTTTCTGGAAGGTCAAATTTAAGCGTTAGAACCTCAACCCTAAAATACACCCCCGTCAGCATTTAACCACGGGTTCAAAAAATTTTTTCTTTTTATAATTTGATCTAATCGATTAACTCTTCATTTTGCACTAAAGATACAGTTTTAAATGTATAAAATGTTACTAATTCTGTTTTCGAATATTTTTCAATATCCTCGGGTCGTAACGTTGTTTGGAGGCGCAGATCATGGTTGAAAAATTTCCGGAACAATAAAGGACAACCAGTGTTTATCGAAGAATGCTTATCCCCTCGCGACAGAGCAATTCGATCAGAAGCGATAGCCAATCGTATCCCATATTATACTCACAAACAAGATGTGTATGCCAATAACCCTAACAAACCACATCCTAACCCCGTAAAAGTGAAAACCAAAGCTGAATTGCATGCATTAACTGGAACATTAACTGAAACCAGAAAGCCGAAAGAGTCCAATCGATTAAATTGGGCTGATGATGTTATATAAACGCCAAAACTGTCAACTTCCAATGACGAAGCAAAAGCGAACAATCCTATGCGACGACCCGTAAAAAAGCGAAAGATAAATCTTTCTCCCTTTGAGGAGAAGGATGAAACTCAATCGATTGCAAGTGAAATTGTAAATGCAATTGTTCCTCATATCCTTGCAGCTTTAAAAACAACTACCACAGCCCTTAATTACAATGTTTTGCCAACACCAGGCACAATGTCAGAAGGTGCTTTTCGCGTCGAACAGTCAACTGGTACCTAACCATAATTCTGTCTCATCCAATTTATCTGATGCTAATAATGATTTCTCAGTTCTGCATTTGAATACCATGTCACTAAAACCGCACTTTGAAAAATTGGAAGCACTTATACTAAGTCTTGAGTCACCACCAGGTATAATTTGCTTAAGTGAAACTTGGTTTAATGATAATGATAACTCTAAAGGATATCTTGTTAATGGATATTATGATTTTTTAGTTAAAAAAACCGCACTAATGTAAGGGGAGGAGGGGTTATGATCCAAGTTAAGGAAAACGTGAAGATACTCAGGCAACTGCAAACACCATTTGAAGAATCGATCTTTGCTGAAGTCGAGAAAAAGTTATTTCGGTTGAAATTAGGTGTTGTTTACAACCCACCGAGAACAAACAAATTGCAGTTCGGTAATCAGCTTGAAGATTTCTTGGAAATTAAATAATTCAACATCGGAAAAGGTCCTCATATGTGGAGATTTTAACATCAACACGCTACTGGACAATCAGCTTTCAACTAACTACATAAATAGCATCATAACTACATAAATAGCATCATAAATAAGCATCTAAGGAGGCTTATTGTTTTTTCCTTGATTTAAGAAAAGCTTTTGATACTCTTGATCATGAAATACTTCTGACGAAGATTGATGTATATGGCATTAGAGGCAATTGCTTAAACTGGGTTAGGTCCTACCTCAACGATCGTCAACAACGAGTTGAAGTAAATGGTGTTTCTTCAGATCGGAAAAAAAATAAAATGCGGCGTCCCACAAGGATCGATTTTAGGACCGTTGCTTTTCCTTATATAAATTAATGATTTGCCCGTGACATGTAAAACAGCAGAAGTAATCTTATTTGTAGATGACACCAACATAACTGCTATAGGCTGCCAGATGATAGATATTAAAGATGATCTTCGTCATCTTGACCATTGGTTACATGGAAATAAGCTAATTATAAATAATATAAGACAATACAAATGAACATAAAAAGTGCTTCCAATTCAAAATTCACACTCAATTGCTCAGAGGTGATTAATAAACCTGTTTGTAAATTTCTAGGTTTATATATTGACTATAAATTATCATTTCGAAGTCATATCGATTCGGTGAAAATGAGACTCGGAAAACAATGCGGGATTTTATCGAAACTAAGACCTTATGCGCCACGAAATCAATTGCTTGAATACTATAGAAGTAATGTGGCTCCTATCTTTCAATACGGAATTCTTATATCCGGTTGTTGGAGCTACAGTTTGCTTGAATGTTTATTTCTACTGCAAAAGAAAATTCTTAAATTCATCTATTTTCGAAAGCGTAGCGATAGTTCTCGTGATATTTTTCTAGAGAACAAATTCTTATCGGTGTTTGAAATTTGTTGACGAACTACTCAAGTTCGTGTTTCGTGCTGTCACAAAGTCTCTCTCTCTCAAAGTTTTTTAAACAATCTGTTCTCCTTTGAAAAGAAAACAAGGGCCACGAGACTGTCGAAAACAAAACTATTAGCTGAACCCATATGTAAGAAAAAAATCGATCGGTTTTCCGTTCGATATCGTGCTACCAAGCTTTTCAACCTTCTCTCAGCGCAAAAGTTAATCCCCGAGGATATTGAAAGATATTCGAAAACAGAATTAGTAACATTTTATCATACATTTAAAACTGTATCTTTAGTGCAAAATGAAGAGTTAATCGATTACATATTCAAATTATAAAAAAAAGAAAAAATTTATTGAACCCGTGGTTAATTGCCGACGGGGTGTATTTTAGGGTTGAGGTTCTAACGCTAAAATTTGACCTTCCAGAAACTCTTAGCTTAAGAGATTTGGACGATTTTACGATTTTAAAAAAAATACTCAAAAACTTATATTTTGAAAATTTAATCGAATTAGATTTTTTTTTCTAAGATTTTGAGTATTTTTTTAAAAGTGTAAAATCGTCCATATCTCTTAAGCTAAGTGTTTCTGGAAGGTCAAATTTAAGCGTTAGAACCTCAACCCTAAAATACACCCCCGTCAGCATTTAACCACGGGTTCAATAAATTTTTTCTTTTTATAATTTGAATATCTAATCGATTAACTCTTCATTTTGCACTAAAGATACAGTTTTAAATGTATAAAATGTTACTAATTCTGTTTTCGAATATTTTTCAATATCCTCGGGTCGTAACGTTGTTTGGAGGCGCAGATCATGGTTGAAAAATTTCCGGAACAATAAAGGACAACCAGTGTTTATCGAAGAATGCTTATCCCCTCGCGACAGAGCAATTCGATCAGAAGCGATAGCCAATCGTATCCCATATTATACTCACAAACAAGATGTGTATGCCAATAACCCTAACAAACCACATCCTAACCCCGTAAAAGTGAAAACCAAAGCTGAATTGCATGCATTAACTGGAACATTAACTGAAACCAGAAAGCCGAAAGAGTCCAATCGATTAAATTGGGCTGATGATGTTATATAAACGCCAAAACTGTCAACTTCCAATGACGAAGCAAAAGCGAACAATCCTATGCGACGACCCGTAAAAAAGCGAAAGATAAATCTTTCTCCCTTTGAGGAGAAGGATGAAACTCAATCGATTGCAAGTGAAATTGTAAATGCAATTGTTCCTCATATCCTTGCAGCTTTAAAAACAACTACCACAGCCCTTAATTACAATGTTTTGCCAACACCAGGCACAATGTCAGAAGGTGCTTTTCGCGTCGAACAGTCAACTGGTACCTAACCATAATTCTGTCTCATCCAATTTATCTGATGCTAATAATGATTTCTCAGTTCTGCATTTGAATACCATGTCACTAAAACCGCACTTTGAAAAATTGGAAGCACTTATACTAAGTCTTGAGTCACCACCAGGTATAATTTGCTTAAGTGAAACTTGGTTTAATGATAATGATAACTCTAAAGGATATCTTGTTAATGGATATTATGATTTTTTAGTAAAAAAACCGCACTAATGTAAGGGGAGGAGGGGTTATGATCCAAGTTAAGGAAAACGTGAAGATACTCAGGCAACTGCAAACACCATTTGAAGAATCGATCTTTGCTGAAGTCGAGAAAAAGTTATTTCGGTTGAAATTAGGTGTTGTTTACAACCCACCGAGAACAAACAAATTGCAGTTCGGTAATCAGCTTGAAGATTTCTTGGAAATTAAATAATTCAACATCGGAAAAGGTCCTCATATGTGGAGATTTTAACATCAACACGCTACTGGACAATCAGCTTTCAACTAACTAAATAAATAGCATCATCTCTAATGGGTTTGAAATTTTTGGTATAGAACCGACTCGCGTATCAGCAACATCATCTACATGTATCGACCACTTTATCTATAGGAATTTATCGGATGCTAGAACGAAACCATGCAGTATGAAGAAATTGCTGATCATGATCCGATCCTAATCATCTGGCCAGTAAAACAAATTTGTTCAGATTCTATATACACTTTTAGAGATACCAATTTTCTAAAATACAAATCAAAGCTGAGTTTTTTTCTCAAACATTTAAAACTATCATTTGAAGCGAATGAAAATGGGATTCTACTTATGGAAGATCCCCTGCAAGCCTTTGACAGCTTTCAATCTATCTTTGAAAATGTGTTAAACCGATATGCGCCAATCCAGAAAATTAACCCTAGCAAGAAACCACATCCACCAGGGTTCAACAACGCGTTAAAAAATCTTAGAACAAAGAGTAACAAAGCTCACAGAAACTGGAAAACAACACTGAAAATAGTACTTTATTGAATACTTTTACAAATCTAAGAAAAAAATTCGAACAAGCGGTCAAAATGAGTAAACGAAAATTTTATTGGAATAAATTTAAGAATTTTATTGGTGACTCAAGACAAACATATAAATTACTTAATGAGCTAAATGGAAAATTTATATCTCGTTTTAAAGCGCCCTTTCTTGAATCATGCCAAAAACTAAATGATAATCCAACTGAAAAAGATGTAGCAAATAGATTCAATGATTTTTTCATCAACATTGGTGAAAACTTGAAAACAGTTATTCCAAATGTATCTCCACCTCCAGTACCCAAATTAAATTGGTCAATGTATCTATAGAGAGCAACGCCATCAGAAATAAATGACATTAGTTGTCAATTAGACAACAAATCAACATCCGGGGATGACTATATTACCAATCAAATAGTGAAACCATCTAAAAACGTTACTTCCCCATTTCTATAGTTTCTAGTCAACCTTTCTTTTGAAAAAGGCATATTTCCTTCTGCTTTGCGTAAAGCGAGAGTAATTCCTGTTCATAAAGACAATTCCCGATTAGTTGAAAATAATTACCGGCCAATCTCTTTACTTATTGTATGGAGCAAGGTATACGAAAGAACAATGTATAATCGAATCTACGCATATTTGGAAAAATTCGCTTTGTTGTATAGCAAGCAATTTGGGTTTAGATCAAAACACAGTACAATAGAAGCAGTTGTTGAGCTAACTGAAAAAATAAGACTTAAAAACTCGTTTAAGGAGGCTTATAGTTTTTTCCTTGATTTAAGAAAAGCTTTTGATACTCTTGATCATGAAATACTTCTGACGAAACTTGATGTATATGGCATTAGAGGCAATTGCTTAAACTGGTTTAGGTCCTACCTCAACGATCGTCAACAACGAGTTGAAGTAAATGGTGTTTCTTCAGATTGGAAAAAAATAAATGAGGCGTCCCACAAGGATCGATTTTAGGACCGTTGCTTTTCCTTATATATATTAATGATTTGCCCGTGACATGTAAAACAGCAGAAGTAATCTTATTTGCAGATGACACCAACATAACTGCTATAGGCTGCCAGATGATAGATATTAAAGATGATCTTTGTCATCTTGACCATTGGTTACATGGAAATAAGCTAATTATAAATAATGATAAGACAATACAAATGAACATAAAAAGTGCTTCCAATTCAAAGTTCACACTCAATTGCTCAGAGGTGATTAATAAACCTGTTGGTAAATTTCTAGGTTTATATATTGACTATAAATTATCATTTCGAAGTCATATCGATTCGGTGAAAATGAGACTCGGAAAACAATGCGGGATTTTATCAAACTAAGACCTTATGCGCCACGAAACCAATTGCTTGAATACTATAGAAGTAATGTGGTTCCTATCATTCAATACGCAATTCTGATATCCGGTTGTTGGAGCTACAGTTCGCTTGAATGTTTTTTTCTACTGCAAAAGAAAATTCTTAAATTCATCTAATTTCGAAAGCGTAGCGATAGTTCTCGTGATATTTTTCTAGAGAATAAATTCTTATCGGTGTTTGAAATTCTTGTTTACGAACTACTCAAGTTCGTGTTTCGTGCTGTCACGAAGTCTCTCTCTCAAAGTTTTTTAAACAATCTGTTCTCCTTTGAAAAGAAAACAAGGGCCACGAGACTGTCGAAAACAAAACTATTAGCTGAACTCATATGTAAGAAAAAAAATTGATCGGTTTTCCGTTCGATATCGTGCTACCAAGCTTTTCAACCTTCTCTCAGCGCAAAAGTTGATCCCCGAGGATATTGAAAGATATTCGAAAACAGAATTAGTAACATTTTATCATACATTTGAAACTGTATCTTTAGTGCAAAAATGAAGAGTTAATCGATTACATATTCAAATTATAAAAAGAAAAAATTTATTGAACCCGTGGTTAAATGCTGACGGGGTGTATTTTAGGGTTGAGGTTCTAACGCTAAAATTTGACCTTCCAGAAACTCTTAGCTTAAGAGATTTGGACGATTTTACGATTTTAAAAAAAAATACTCAAAAACTTATATTTTGAAAATTTAATCGAATTAGATTTTTTTTTCTAAGATTTTGAGTATTTTTTTAAAAGTGTAAAATCGTCCATATCTCTTAAGCTAAGAGTTTCTGGAAGGCCAATTTTTAGCGTTAGAACCTCAACCCTAAAATACACCCCCGTCAGCATAACGCCGCCATAGAGGTTATTCGCGTTGATCATAAACACATAGATGCTAGATTGATCTGGGTTGAAGTCGGGGCATTCTTTGTTGTTTGCTTTGAAAAAGCGACTATGGAACACAGATGCAGTGCCACCTCGCATCATTATCTCGACCATTTTGAGATGCCTGCGGTCTGATATGAGCTGAACATTCTAGTCTTTGCAGATACGTTTCAAGGCGTCTCCAGCTAAGTTAAGCACTAAAATGGTGCGCGCTGTCCAGGTCATAAGTTTGGTGTTAAATTTTTTGAAACTCTTCAAAGACGCAAGCAAGAAGGAGTGTATCACAGTTAAGATACAAGTTGTGATAATCCTCCAAGTTCTGACATTTGAGCTCTCCGACAACTTTTCTTGCTTGTTCCAGATCCGCTTCTGAAACTAATAATTTTCCTCCATTCAAAACATTGGACCAATGTTATAAGGGAGGCAGGTCTCTTCTGCAAAATTTTCTGTAAGATGTACGAATAAGGGTAGAAAGCTTTTTGTCGTATCAGACATCGTGGCTTTTTCGTCTCGTTTGCAAAATACTCGTTCAAAATCGACATTTTTTGCACTGGTAGATTATCAACCAATTTTAGCAAGGAAGAATTTAAGAACTTGCAGGAGTCAATGAATCTGAGGTTCTCGGAAACTTTTGATCAGTTCTTTTCTTCTTTTTTATGGTTTTAATTAGGACTTCAATGCTTAACGATATATATTTTTTGTCGATGCTGGGTGTAACACTCATTGTACTGGTTGGTACTCATTGTACTGGTTGGTACTCATTGTACTGGTTTGTACTCATTGTACGCCATAAGTGATCTCCCATAACTCAAACATGTGAGCTTTGAGCCAGTCAACACAGTAGTGACAACTCAGATCTTCGTAACTCAAGTCGGACCGCTCTAATGCTTCCATTAACTTTCGACGTGAGGACACTTCATGAAGGTGTAGCTTGTCCAACTGCTCCATGTATCGAGATCTGGATGATACTTTTTCTCTTGGTTCGTTCGCCGCACGCCTCTCAGCCCGTGTGGTTCCATTCAGAGGCTGCACAGTGACCGAGCTGTAGGGCGTGGGGGATCTGAAATCTTCTCCCCTTGAACTGGAGGAGTGGGCCTTGCGAGTACGGCTGCTGTCCGACCTGTCTCTGGAGCTCCGGCTTTCCAAACGTCCAGAATCTACTAGTATCACTGTCAAGAACGGTGAATTTGAAGGAGGTCCCAGGGAAAAGCCGCCCATTTTGGATCAAGTTTCGTTTCAACTCATCTACGTGCTGCTGGAACCTGAAGTTTAGCCACTCCTCCCTAGGTTGGTGATCGAAGTGTATCCCGTCTCTGGAGGAATTCGGAGGCAGGGAGATATTCATTTCAGCCGCAATGTCCATCAAGCTCAAGAGGGAGCAACAATTCGAGTGTATGCCACGTATGATCACTCTTTTATTCATGTCAATGCCGTTCTGGTCCAGGAGCATATTGAATGGCACCGTGCAGATTGTCAAGACCTCCAGGTCGAACTTGACTCGTTCTTCCATCAGGCAGGCTACCTTGTCAGCTAGTCTCGTCATTTTCCGTGGATCGCCTCTCGAGATGTCCTTCGTCCCTACCATCAAGGTAACCGTTTATTTTTTTGCCATCATGTCGATGGTCGCTAATATTTGAGGCATAGCTGCTCCGGAGAAACTCAAGACGCCAGTTTGCCAATGGCTCCGACCCTAGACAAGGAACTGACCAGACTCACCAATTATCAAGTGCACAGTACCCTCTGATATCACTGGTGTGCCCAGGTAGTCAGCCCAGGATGAATCCACAAAGGCCGCTTTCCTGACTTGTTATGCAGCGTTCCAGTTGTTGATATGATGCTGTTTATAGATGCCGCGCACATTCTTCTGATAGTCTGCCACTACTGCTACACGAATAGGATGATTTTTCCTTGTGGATGGAACAGCATCAGAGGTTACAGGCTTTGGAGTGTTCGCTTGAGCCACTTCTATGGGTAACCTTATCTGGACAGCCCTCGAACCACTGCCTGCTGGGTTCAGGCTAGGTAACGATATGAAAGGCATTGTGGGCCGCGGCGCGCTGACCGACAAATCCCTCATGGACGGGGTGGGCTCCGTTGTTTTCCAAGATTCTAGACTAGTGTTCATTTGTTATTGAGCAACTCGATCCAGATTGAAACAAGCTGAATCTCGAGTCTCTTCTACATCCATTCTAGAATCTGGTCTAGAGCGTGAGGGAGGAGGCTCAACTTGCCTGGTAGTTCCCATCGGAGCTGTCCTTGTCCAGGAGTCACTTGGTCCTTGCGGATTTGGTCTCGTTCACTTCGAATCGGATCTCGGTCATCGCGTGCCTTATCTCGCTCGTCTCGCATCTGATCTCGCTAGCTTCGCATTTGGTCTTGCGCGTCCGAAGACTCTCGAGCTCTCTCATAAGTCCGGTCACATCAGGATATTCGACTTCCGTCTGTTGCGCTCTGATTACTGAGGAAGATCTAGTCGTCGCTCAAGTTCCAGGCCTGGAAGGGGGTCTGTCAGAAAGTGGAAACTCGCCTGCTCTGTATAACGTGGTGTTGTAGAAGCCATGGTTGCGTGCAAGATCATATCCATGTAGACCACCGTCTGCACTCAGCGCCAACCATCTTGAGAATGTTCTTTATCTGAGAACCCATTGCTGGTATATCCCACCATCAAGACCACCCCTATCGCTGACTCAGTTGCGTCTCCATGCGAATATAGCTAGAGCACTGAGTTCAAGAGCACCGCGTTTCCTTGATCGACTTGGGTGTAATCTAGTTCCTTGAGCCGTCTTTTTAACATGTCGTCCAGGATTGGCTTTCGGATGGCTCCAACGACTGATCGCCATAAGTTATGTCCCATAACTTCAGAACACTCTCTAGCGTATTTATCAAGAAAGAAACCTTCTGGCCTAGTTCAAAAAATCAAGAATATTTCTGGTTATATTCTTCGAGTGCACTCCCTGAAATGGATCCGGAGTAATCTAGTTTTTTTGATTAAAGTCGTTCTTTTATATCAAATGCCTTGGTCTTCTTTGAGAAAGTTTTTAAATCAAACTGATAGGCAGCAAAGATTTTGACTTGAGTGTTTCCACATTTAAGAACCGTTAGCTAGGAATTTAGATCGGTCATGCACAATTGTCTCAATCATTATCTATTACTGGTTAATACTTATCTCACGCATTTAATAGAAGGAATTAATTTTCTTTAGTAAAAAGAACGACCGTCTTGCAAAACGGTCACCCGGCACCTAACATAACATAGACTTTATAATATTATACACACGTCAGTTACCACACACGACCTACCACATATAACATCATTTCAAGGTGTTCAAACAAAAACTTCAGCTTCATGTACCCTCTCTGGTTTAATTGTGGGACTCGAGGACCTGTCGTCTTACCTTTTTATTGTCTTATCAAATTATTTAAAGAGATGTCATCGAGCATTGTCTTCTTTGTGAATCTCTCCGTTATCTTAGAGTCAGGCTCTTTTGAAGTTCTCACAATTTGTACTCTCAGGTAGTACTCAATCGATATTTCTTGTGGAGGTGCACCGTGACTTCATTTTCCGCAAAGATGACATGTATGAAGATAGTTGCTTGAATGGTTTTCTAGAGACTGCTATTAATTCCAATTCCGCTTCGTCACTGCTCGAATCACTTGTTGCATCATGAGTCCTGGATGCCGGATCCATCTCTGGCTCTCGATCTTGACCCCGGATTTTCTCCTCTATCAACAAGTCATAAATGTTCCGTTCTTCGTATTCGTCATCTGTCGAGGTGCACTCTGAGCCAGTATCTGATTTCTATCCGGACGAATTTGTTTTCTCCGCACAATCAACACTAAGCATCGACTCCCAGAACTTATTTTCTAGAACTATCTCTGGACTAAATGTCACCCTCTTGTCTCTTCGTTTCGAGGAGGTGTCTTTCAAAATCATGGCAGTCTCCGCCTTTCACTGTTGCGGTTGCGCCTTTCTTGCTTGGGTTTGTAAGGAACTTATAATCCATATGCCTTGTCCGGTCAGTCTTGTTTACCAACCACTTCTGCCAGGGCATCCCTCTTTGCCGTCGTTACTTCCGATGTAGTTTCTGTCAAATCGTTTCCATGTTTCGTCAGGATTCAACTACTTTCTGCTCTATTGGTAACTCCGAATGATCTGCTATTGGGTTGCCCGAATTGTCCAGCCACCTCATTAATGGCAAGCTGTCAGAGGTTTTCTGGTCCATGAAGGAAAACCCCTCTTTTTTTCTGGTCTGATGGCCTCCCTCATTTCTTGTAGTTTTTAAAATTCAGTTTTCTTGCTCAGGCTGTCTGCATTCTGGTGTTTGTATCCTGTTGGATGTTCTATTATTATTTTATAAACATCTGAAGCACGATCCATCTGCCAATGTAGCTCTGGTCCATTGAATGTGTTTTCAGCCTTGATAACGCCGTTGTCTACTCGAAACTTTAATTAATCAGATTTACATTGGTTGAAAACCACTTAATCACTTTCTCAACTGAAAAAAAACATAAGCCGGCCGCCTCAATGATGTGATCATCTTTCCTTGACAAAAGGTTTTTGTCGCAACAAATGACGAGAAGCAGCTTGAAACAGCGCTCTCTTCGGCTTTTTTAATCAAGAAAATCTTACTAGACCGTCTCACCTCTTAATGCCTAAGCAGACTTGGTGTAGCATACCTCAGACTACCTCATAGTATGATTCTAGTGGATTCGATTTTTGGGATGGGGTGTACTTGCAACTAGGAAGGACAGCGAAGTTTGTTTGAGAAATTTTCTCACAATATTTTAATTGGAATTATTGAGTTTTTTTTTTAAGTTTCATAAATTGCTTGAAGGAGAGTAACATGATAACAAAGAATTCTCATAAAGCACCGAGGTAAAAAAAAATTGAAAAGTTTGTCTCGAAATTTTTACATGCTTGAGATCCTCACAGGAAAATGATATCAAAAGGAGTATATTATTCTCCAGAATTTTGAAAATGAATTGAAATCAGCATGTGTACACCGAGTACAATTGGGGGAAGGAGACTCAGGAATGTTATTTTTCTCCCTTCTTAAAAGAAATTCTCTGCCCCAGATCCCGAAAGTTTTTGATTTAAGTCAAGTAGAGAAAGATAAAAATTGACTTGAAACAATTAAAGGGAACGGAGTGTATCAAGCACAAGGAAAACAGTTGGTTAATATCCTCAGACGTGACTTGATGATTTGCTAGATCAGAGTAATCGCTGTTTTCGTTTTTTTGTCCAATGGTTTGCCTCGTCAACTTTTCTAGCGAGACAAAACCATTTGACAATGAATGGAAAAAACGGTTACACTGTTTCTTATAGCTCCTTTGTGGCGACGTGGCGCAGAGAAGTTGGACGACTTGTCGATCGCTAATTGAGTGCTTAATTTAGTTCGCTCAGAGAGCCGGAGCAGTTGGTCGTGTTAACAAATTCGTTTGAACAAGCTCCACACAGTTTGAGAGGATGACATGAGGGGGTGGGTTGTCATACATGGATAACCATTAGGTATAGATCATTATTGTTACCATGTATTATCTCTGACAACCAATGGTATCCATGTAAAAATCTAAATTTTCACCATTTCATAGCTAATAGTCCTCATGTAAAGTTTCGATATATTATTGAGTATTCCCACTGAACGTTGTTTACATGTTTGGTGTTAGAAAGGATTTGCTAAATCGTCGTTCCAATAACAATTGATATGTTTCACTGCGCTAGTTCCCATTTGCTCAATTCATCTTAAAACTTTGATGCAATTTTACTTTACATACAAATAGATACAAAAGTATATTGGAACACTTTCGTTTAATTGAAAATGAATATATCCCCGATTAACTGGGTTCCAAAACTGGAACAAAATCTCGCACTTAAATACGTATTAAACAAAGAATAGCGGTAGTGAGTTATGACCGAGTTGGTTAACTCATAGAGTAATTTCGGATAGGGTACACCGTCTGCTCGTCACGCTATCTTATTTTCGGCCGGATAGATTCGTGCAACTTCTTAGTCTAATACCGATCCTAATCTTACTCTTATACTATCTAGTCTCAGGTTGTTTAACTAGTCTCTGCTAGGCTCAATAGATCTAGGGTATACTGGTTTATTGCGGCTGCTGAAGTGCTCGGGAGAGTCCAACTAATTTCTAAGTTAAATTCAAATCTCTCTGGTGCTGAAATTACAAGTAACTTCAGCACTTACAAATAAGTGGGTTGTTAGTTAGATGGATCATGATTGGTTAATATTAAATACTTTACATTGGTAAAATATCTAATTTATCCAATCATAAAATGTAGTTTAGATCAGGTTCCACCCATCCGGGTTTTACAGAGTTTTTTAGAATAGTTCTTCTGCAATTCGAAGGATGGATGATGGACGTTGGTGTTTGGCGAACATCTTATTTCTTCTGTTTCCTTTTTGTTAAAGAAGTTCCAGGAAGCTGGAGTTAGAGACATAAGACGTTGTGTCTTCTAGTGACAACGACTAAGTCTTCGCAACAAACTTAAATCTGATTTCAGAATGGTTGGCTATGTCAGGTTTTTCTGTTCTGCGTGGAGAACTTCTTTTGTGTCTGATCTAGTTTGGGAATGGCGTGGAGATTGTGCGTGGAGGGGATGCCTGGTTACTCGGATCTGTACGTATACTTGAACATCGAGGTGGTCATTGGTCTAGTTCAATGAAGTCCTTTTCTGCGAAGTCAAGTCGTACTCTAAATCCTTTGAGTTGTGATTGTGAGTGGCATATCGATTGTGGTTGGTCATTCTCTCTCGAGTGTAGTGGGGTCGTTTTGTCTTTAGATGTTCGTCCTTGGTGTTGTATTCTGATCTATGTATTGCATAATGTAATTTACATTTTATAAAACATTTATTAGTTTAATATTTTTTAATTATGATTTTAGTTAGTTGTTTTCACAAAAGCTTTTTGTTTTAGTTCGGTTATTTTGAAGAGTTACTCACACTTGAGTAGCTCTTATTAAAAATAGAGGTGTGGTCACAAAGCGTGGATGTAGCGCGGTGGGTTAGGCCGGCTATAGAGCATGCTCAGGACGTCCTTCCTGGTGGGTTAGGCCAGGAGTGGGAGTATGATTTCATGCGGTTTTTGTGAGGGGTCCTGTTATGTGACAACGTTTTATGTTGGGTTTGTTGTGGTTTTTCTTATGTCTTGTTGGTTATGTCCTTTTTCCAAAAATCAAATTGTTTGTGGTATGGGTTTGTCTTTCGACTTTTTTGTGTTTTATTATTTCTTTCTTAGACTTTATAATAGTCTTCAAAAGAATAAATTATCCAGTTTTAAACTGGGTTAATCCGGTTTGGGTACCGTTGGTTTCCGTTTCTTAGTCATGCTGTTATTCTATGATTTGTGGTATTTAGTAAGCTGCGTTGGTTAGTTTTGTTTAGTATATGATTCCTTTCCAACCGGGTTAAAGGAAAGTTTGAAACATGTTATTATATGTTAGAGTTGTTGAGTGTGAAAACTTGAAACTGAAATTCATTATTTTAAACAATTCTTCGTGGGCGAGCTGTGCGAGTGTGGATAGAATTTCTGTGCGAATGAATGAAAATATCAAAAGGTTAGTACTGCAATTGCATTTTATTAATTTACTGCATAGAATTTGGAAATTTACTGCTAGTTATGGGGGAATTTTAAGTTACAAATTTTCATTATAATTAGATTTACTGCTTGTGGGGAAAATTTTAGAAATGAATTTACTGCATTGGTATTAAATTTATAAATTTATAAGTGTAAGAGATTAATAGAATTGTTGAAGTCTGTTTGATGAAATTTGCGATCTTTATTTGTTTTTTGTGGTTTTTGTAGGTGATCGTCGGATGAAGGCTAAAAATCTAAGGAAAACATGGATAAAGTATGGTGAGTTTTTTAATATTTCAATTAGTTAGTTATATTCATTTAATTCATACTTACCTGTTAGTCGTCGGGGAAAAAGCCGTGGGGGAAGATGTCATGAATTAGTTCTGAAGTTGTTAGTAGTTTAGCTAAGATGCGGATGATATTTTTAGTCTGAAGCAGTGGCCAAAGCAATTGGAGTGCCTTGATAGTGGTTAGTTCTTCAGTGCCAACTGCAAACTCATAAGGTGTGTTTTGGATTAGATTATATAATTTGTGATTGAATTTAGTGTTGTGGATGAATTCTAAAATTGGGATTTCTATAGGTTGTACAAACTCGTGCGGGATAAGGAAGGGTCGGGATTCTTCGGCGTTGAAGGTCTTGGTGATGGGACAGAAGATGTACATTTGGGTTATGGGGTCATAATTACGAAGAATACCATGGAGGTTAGTGTCTTTAATACAATATGTGAAATTTAGGAAAAATGGTGAAGTGTATTTGGAATTAATGAATTGAAAACGATGGTGTGGTTGTCTAGAGGGTGTGTGTAGGTCAAAGTGATTTTGGATGAAGCGATAATAACTATATGTGTGGGTTTGTTTAGTGCGCAACATAATATCGTGTGAGCAGTGTAAATCTCTTTCGTGTGGTGCAAGGAAATGAAAGGTTAGTGAAAATATTTGGAAGCGTTCTTTAAAACTTTCGTATGCTTGTGTGTCTGTTAGTGCTTCTGAAATAATGTGATCAAACTTTCGGTCGAAGATGTTTAGTGTAAATATATATGGTGTCTTGATGAAAAATTTCTCAGTAATTTGTGGATTAGCGAAGCGATCGTCGTCTAAGAATTGATCTTGGTTAGCTCTGATGATGTTGTGATCATAGTATTCGAGTGTATATTCGTTAGCTCTAGGTGCAGTGTGTGTTTTTAGTGATTTTTTATATCCAACGTAAGTAAATTGTCTAGCGGTTAGTGGTGTAGTGAGTCGATATAGCATGTCCGTATTTCGCTCTATATCGATGTGAGTGTTAGATAAAGGTAAGCAAAGAGGGTTAGTAAAATGATAATATGAGGTCCAAGAGAGAGTGGGCATTAAAACGTATTCATCTACAAAGTTGCGTGTTTCGTTAGTGTCGTGGGGGGTGTTTAAGGTGTATTGTGGGAATGAGGGTAAGGTGATGGCTAAAAATTCTTTTGTGTTAGTATGCTTGGGGTGGTTGATGTATTCACGGGCTGTTCCTGGTTTTGCTGGGAAAGGATGGTTGGGGAACTTTCTTTTAAAAGTGCGGTAAGCTCTATTAGTGTTGAGTGAAGATTCAGTTGATGTGGATGATGGTGCTAATGATTCAGTATAATTTGAAGAGGGTGTAGGGGTAGGGGGGTTGGATGAATTTATTGTGGATGAGATTTGGTTTATGGTTGGGGTATTAAGGTGGTAGGGTTGTTGTTGAAGGGTAATAAAATTATCTAGCTCTGGGGAGATTCGGGGGGTGTCTGGAGAATGAGATGATTGGTCAGAATGGTATGAGGAGTAGGTTGGGGTAACTTGGGAAGCATAAGAGGGTGTGGGAGTGATTGGGTCAGGGTTATTGGATAATATGGGTTGAAAAGGGGGTTGAGAAAAATTAGAAGAGTTATGAAAATTATTGGATGGGGATGGTTCTGAGTCGGCAAATTCATCGGGGGTTTCAATATTCGGGTTATTGAGTTGTGAGATGGAATATAAAACTGAGATGTGTGAATTAGTGTCGGAATTCATGCCTGATGTTACATTACTAGGTGGAAAATCGGGTGGCGGAAAAGCAAAAAGTGGTATTATTGGGATTGGAGAGGTAAGATTGGTTGGGTGGGAATTTGATCGGTGTAGTGATCCAAGTTGGCGGCTCATCGTGGGCTAAAAAAATGATTATTTTGAGACTGAAAAGCGGTGGTATGGGGTTGTTCAATAATTTGTTCATAAGTATTATCATCTTGTGACTGGTGTGTCATTATATGTTGGATGGGACTTTGTGATGTGGTGAGTCGAAAATTTGGATTATGTGTGATGGCTAAATTTCGAAAATTTCGTGGGACTAGGGATAGTGGATGGTTATTTGGTAGGGCTGGTAATTGTGGTGCCGTTGGCGTTATGTCTACATTGTTATGTTCTTCGTCGTATGTATTTTGTCGTGTTGCTATTTTTGTGTTATATTCTTTTATTTGTGCGTCTAAAAGAATTTTGTTTATAGATGTAGAAAAGATTCCAAAAAATCCTGCAAAGAGTATGCGTGCTACGCTTGCTTGTCTGTTTACTTGTGTGTGTATAGCACATGTGTTGTAGATTCCTTTTAAAAGTGAGAAAAGAAATCCAATAAAGTTAAACATTGCGTATAAAATAGTCAATTTTTCTAAGATGTAGTAGGGCCATCCTAGAAAATCGAGGATCTCATTTTTGAGTGTAACAAAGCTAAAAATGTTAATTGGTGATATATCTTGGGGACGGTATTTTTCACCGTTTAGATATATATAATCTTTAATGTCTTTAAAATATCCGCTATAGTCTTGCGTGTAGATATCGGCAAATCCTGCGGTTTCTGCAAGTTTGCGTAAATTTTGGTCTATTGATTGTCTTTGTATAGTGTCCATTTGTGTTAATAATTCTTGGAATTGTTGTGTTCTAATGTGATGTTGAATATCTGATTTTGAATAGATTCCTATTGATTGTAAGTCTATATTTGGGTTTCGAGCAATAGCGCGAATGCTTTCTGGTGAAAATTTTTTGAGTGATTGCATTAATGTGGGATATGGGGTGAGAAGATAATATTTATTTTCATCAGGGTTTAGTTGTACTACATTGTGGCTGTTTTCTGATCCACATGGGACTGCGGTATCCCAGAAATAGGTTCTTCGTGAAAGTGTATCCACGAAATGTACTTTATTCTTATAAAAGATAGGGATTCTTTTATAACATCGTTTATCTTCAAAAACGTATAGTGGTGATACTTTTTTAGTACAAGTATAAAACCATAAGATGTTTCCTTCATAGTCTAAAAAATTTGATCTATTTCCAGATAATAAGTATCCTGCATAGGGTATTTTTAATACTGCTAGTGCAAGTGATTGTAATATTTGTGTTCGTTCTAATTCGCATAGTTGGTGTAGTGTTTCTAATTCGGAGAGTGACATTTCTTGAAAAATTCGGCTAATTGTATAATCTAGTTTCATATCTAAATGAATATCATAGTGGATATTACCGAAATATGTAGTATTCATTAGTGATAATTCTTGTAAGCGTGTGCTTCTGGTGTCATGGGGTTTTAGATGTCCACCAGGTTGTCCGTTGCTTTTTTCAAAATTAACTGGTATATAGGATGTTCCTTCGTTTGGAGGATGACCTGTGGCATATGGGTCGATTTTTACTTTTCCAGTGGTCATGTCGAATCCTTTTTCGTATTCAACTAATATTTCAGAGTATTGTGTTCTGTGAAGTGGATTCCTGTATTTACATGCAAGTTCTGTTTCTTGATATATTTGAAAACGTGTCAATTTATTTTCTATATTGTCTATGTTTCTAAAATTAGAACTTAGTTTTCGTGATGGATGGACTTGTTCATATGGAATTGATTGTATAAAATATTTTTCGTGAAATTTTATCATACGAGCGTGTATTTTTGCTACTTGAAATGTTGTACATGTATCTTCGGGGAACCAAACAATTGTTGCTTGCGTTCTCGTTGTAGGGTCGCAATAACCTTGATCATTTTTACAAGGTAATCGGATTCCTTGATAGATCATTGTATTATCTGATAAATCTCGTGTTAGTTGTATTTTTTCGAGTTGTATTTTCCAATCGAAAAACATTATTTCTTGGTATCCTTTATTTTTTGTGTCTGCTTTGCAGTTTGATGGGTTATTTATACCAATGTGTGGTATCCAATGTTTATCGTGTAGGTCATAGGTTAATCGTCCGTGTGCGCCGTTATACGGGTATTTTTCGTCTAGTTTTATATGTCCTTGGTGTCTTTCAAGTTGTGATTGATGTACAGAGTCTGAAAAAACTTGAAAATTAACTAATTTTCTTTGGGAGTTTTTATTTTGTGTGATGTTTAGTCTAAGTAATTCATTTTTACAATCGTCGGGATTGAGATGTAAAAGACGTTCTATATTACTTTGATAGAATGATTCATGGTCAAGTCGGTTTTTGTTTCCGTTCGAGACTTGTGAACAATGTACTTTCTTTTCGGAAAATGTTGCTGTGAATTTATAACCTGTAACTGTTGTTGCTCGGGCTTTTGAATAGAGTGTTGCTATTACATCTGTGGTTTCTATAGCTTGTGGTTCTGTTTCACATTGTGATACTTGATTTATTGCATATTTATGTAGTGTTTTTTGTTCATTTTCTTCACAATCGTAATGTGTTACTAATAAATCTTGTGGTCCTGTACGAGGGGAAGGGTTTATGTTTTGATTTGAGATTACTAGAAAAAGGAGTTGGAGAAAAATTAATAATTTTAGAATATACATGTGTATGATAATCCTGAGTATGGATTATAAAATGTAATGTAGCCAATTGTGTTTTTGGTATATCTGTCGTATTTGTATATTACTTCAGTAGTTATAAACGGTGGTGGTAGTGATTGAGCTGTTATGTTAGGTGGATTTAATGGGTAGGGATGTTGGGTAATATTATTTAACTTAACTGTGATTTCAAACTTTAATTGTAAACTGTTTTGTTGGAGTATTTGAATATTGTGATCACGGATATCGTTGTGAATATCTTGGCGATATTGTAATCTATTAAGTGCCCAGTTATGAAGGCGGTTACTTTCTTGATGTTGTCCAAATAATGGTGGAGGTGCTGTAAATGTATTCCAATCTAGTCTTAAAGGAATATTTATTGATGATTGTTCTCGATATCTGGCGTCGAGATTATTTGGAAAATTTAAGTTAAAAGGTGGTGGTGAAATCTGGCTTATTGATGGTGTTGATGGTAGTGATAATGTTTCTGGTAGTGATGAGGATGTTGTTGTATCCGTAGAAATATCTATTGGATTATTGACTAAATTTAATTCACCTTGTGTAAATGAATGTGTTGTCCAATATGGTAGTCGTGATGCCTGGTTTGGGGGGTTAAAGGGATTTTCACGTATTTGTTCAGATGTTGGTGTTGAACCTAAGTAATCTGATGGTAGGCTTGAGGTGCTACGTTGTGAAAGAATCGTAGGGGTTTCTGGTAATGTATCAATGGTGTTTTCTGGAGTGTTTTGTGATGGGGATTGAGGTATATCAAAGTGAACTCGGGGAGTTTGAAAATTTCTGTTTCGTCGAGGATGTATAATTTGTCTATTTATTTCGACCGTATTTTGGTTTTGACTAGGATTTCTTATTCTACTTAGTTCTTGTGGTAGTGTTGGGTATAGGTTATATGTTGGTTCGCTTAGAGGTGCTTGTCGTTGAACTGGTTCTAGTTGTTCTGATAAACGAGTATGTCGTTCTTCAAAAGTGTATGGATTGTCTTGAAAAGAAATTCGTGTAGATGTTTGAGGATTTTGAGTAGTTGAAGGTGGTGTTTGGTTATCTTGGGATGATGTCGGTGAAGACTGATTCTGTGACTGTTGGGTAGCAATTTTTGATGGATTTTTGAATTGTTACTTTAGTGGGAAGGTTTATGTTTATTATAGTATTCTTCCAAAAAAAGAATTAGAAGGATTGTTGCTAGGGCAAATGTGAAGATTGCTTTCTTTATACATTTACATATTGTCAAAATGAGGGATGATAAAAATGTTATGAAAATTACAAACAATAAAAAAATATCGGTTCTACTGAAAATTGTTCGTATCATTTAGACAAGTTATATGACTCGTACCTGTGGATGTAATCAAGGGTTTTGGAAAGTTGGAGGAATAGTTCGAGTATAGTGTAGAAAATTAAAAAAATGTTACAAAAAATGATTAGGATTATTAGAAAAGATTCAAGTATATCAAAAAGAAATATTATAAAGGTTTCAAGTATTGTAAAAAAATGTTTAAGATTTATGAGTATTTGAGTAACTGATTGAGAGAAGAGCATTTAAGAAATGATCTTTTGGTCGAATATTTTTTGCTGTTTGAGGCGATTTTCAAGTGTGGTCGGATTATTTATTAGTTTTTTGACAAGTGGGTTGAGTTTTGTAAAAAATTGTTGGGGGCAATTTTCATGGTGATCGGGAGATCGTCTTTTTCTTTATTTTTGTTTGTCAAATGATCCGGGGTATGGTGAGATTTTTATACTTTAGGCTAATTAAAATGTTCATTTTGTTACTTTAGGCTAAGTTAACAAATTTGCTTTGGGGGTATTCGTGGTCTGAGTTGGGGAAATATTGTTGATCTTTGGGTTATTAGATAAGGGAGGGGTACGGTATTATGGTGATATTTATTTTAGTTGTCAAGTTGGAGTGGTTTGCTTATTTTTGACCTGGAGGTCGTAAAGTTATAGTTATAGATGTGCCTGGAGTTCTATATGATTCGTCTAATTGGTCTTAGTTTGAGTTAGAGAAAGTGACGGATTGGATGAATCCTATTGGTCTATTTTGAACTAGAATTATTGCGTACTTGTCAGCATGTTATTTTGAAAATTGTAAATGAAAAATGTTTCGGAGGTTTCAAGATTGTGAAGTATAATGTTAAAATTACTTTTGAAATTCCACTTTCTTTAAAATTTTAGATTGGGGGATGAATATTTTATAGTTTTTTTACGTGGTTGATTTCGGAGTCTTGTTGTTTTTCTATTTTCTGATTTGTCGATTTGTTCTTGGGGTATTATTTGTTCGGTCATTTTTCTATTTTTTCTTTGTTTTGGAGATTCTTTATGGTTTGGTGTATTGTTTTTGGTGGCGGTTGGTTTTGTGTTTTGATTTTCGGTGGGGTTATCATTTTGTTCTGTGTTTTTCAGATGTGGTTCATTTTGAATGATTTTTAATCCTGTGAAAGAATATAATTGAGTTAATTCGCGGAGTGCGTATTCTTTTGGGTAATAAGGTAATAGGTTGTTTCGATGTTGAACGATTTCTTTTTTGTTTGAGTCGGTAATTTTATATGTGACATCAGTGGGTTTTGCAATTATTTGGTATGGTCCTTTTCGAAGGGGTTGTAATTTTTTAGAAATTCCTTTTTGAGTATTAAAATTAGGTATTAAAACAAATGTTCCAATTTTTAATTCGGAGGCTGGTGTAAAACGTGAATTGATTTGTTCATTAATGTTTTGTCTTTGTAATAACTTTTTTGTTATTTTTTGATAAATTTCATTGTGTTTTTTATCTCTATTTAGAATCCATTCGGTGTGTGTACCGGAGGCTAGTTTAAGAATTTGTGGGTGATGAAAATGATCTTCATCGTGTGTATGTAAAGGTAGGTTATAACAAATTGAGTCTTTATTTGGTTGACAATAACCTTGTGCGTTTTTATGAGAATTTGCTGTAAACATTATTGGTTTGCGTGGCTTTTGGTTAAAAACCATTTCGTGTGGTGATATTCCTAAAGTTGTCGTAATTTGTGAATTATACGCTAAGGGAAATAATTTTACATCTGCTGACCATTCGGTATATTTTGTATCATTTCCGTTGATGATACATCTAAGATATTCTTGTAATGAACGGTTCATACCTTCGACTAAGCCGTTTGTCCAAGGTGCATGAGATGTACGTGGTTTGTGTTTAATGTTATATAAATGACATAGTGTGATAATTTCATTATTTATGAATTCTGTACCGTTGTCTGTAACTAAAATTTCTGGTAGTCCGAATTTTGCTATCCAGTGTTCATAGAGTGTTGTGTAAGCGTAATAAGCGTTACAATGTGGTACTGGGTTAAGTGCTACATAATGTGTAAATGCGTCAACAATTACCATAATGTAGGAGTTTCCTTCTGATGAGGGTGAAATTGGTCCTTTAGTATCAAATGAGATACGATGATTAAAGTACAAACTTTGTCCTTTAAAATCTTGTTTTTGTGCTATTTGTTTTTGATTTGGGTAAGGTTTATTTAGTTGACATACTATACAGTCATTGCATAGTACTTTTATCCAAATTGGTGCATTTGGGAAATAAAAGTTTTGTATAAAATTTGAATATGTTTTCTCTGATCCAGAGTGTCCTTTAATATTTTGTGTATGTGAAATATTAAAAGCTATAAGAATCATACTTAAAGGGAGACATGGAACTGTAGATTCATTCAGGTTATACTCTAAAAGGTCTGTATTTTCGTTAATTGTTGTGTTGTTAAATTTGCGAAAGTATCGGAGGAGTGTTTTGTTTCCTAGAATGGTTGAATCTGCCTTGACAGGTTTAGTTTTATATTTGTGCCATGATTTTAGTTGTCTAATTATCGGGTCAAGATTTTGATATTGTTTCAGTGTTGAAATTGTAATCGTTTCTGTTGGAGGGAGAAAAATGTTTTCAATTTCGAATTTAGATAAGGGTATTGTATCAAGTGGGTCGTGAAGGTCAAAAACTTGATTTATTGTGTATTTTGAATCATTTGTTTGTGGTCCTGATAAATTTATTTTATCAGTTAAATCTTCTTTTTCAATTAGTGGAAAATGGTCTTTTTTAGGCGGGTGTTGTTTTGTTCGTTTTTGTTGGGTGTTATTTTTTATCCATTGAGAATATGGGATTGGTTTGAAAGTTGATGTTCAAAGTAAATCAACTTCATAATGATTATTTTGACAATCTAAATAAAGTGGGAAATGTTGTAAACTATTTATTTGTGATTGTTCAATATCAGTTTTTACTGCATATTTGCATTCCAATCGGGGTGATGTTTCGTTTTCTGCAAGGTAGAATTTTATGTTTTTGGGTATTTCCACTGTTGTTTTTCGTGTAAGTAATTCAGGTGGTGTATTTCGACTTAAGGTGTCTGGTAATGCAAGATTTTTTCCTGCAGTCCAAACTATATGTAAGTTTGGAAATTTCATTAGAATTAGTTGAAATCTGTAAACTCGGTGGTTTGGGTTAGATTTTTGTGTAAAGAGAAAGATGATTGGTTTATGGTCTGTGAATAAAACTGTTGGATGTTTTGATCCAAGTATCAGAAATTCATATTCTGTCAGTGTATATATTATGGCTGTACATTCTCTCATTAGAGTTGAGAGTCTTAGCTCTGCTTGAGTGAATAATCGAGAATTTGCTGATATGAGGTTCATTTTATTTGTACCATTATGTGATTGTAATAGTGCTGCACCGATGCCAAAGTTCGAAGCATCGCACATTGCATAAAATGGTTGATTTGAATCTGGAATTGTGTTTGAAATTTGTTCTGTTAAAAGTTTCTTTACTTCTTCAAATCGTGTTTGATGTTCTGTGTTCCATTCAAAATTATTTTGTTGTCTAAGGATGTTATAAAATGGTCGTAGATATAATTGCATTTTATAAACATATTTACTTAAAAAGTTTAACATTCCAAGAAATTCTTGGATTTTCTTTTTATTTGTTGGTGGTTGAAGTTTTTGAATAGCGTCAATGCGTGATTTCAATGGAGTGATTGTTTTTCTTTCTATATTATGTCCTAAGAATTTAACTCTTGTCAAAAAGAAGTGTGATTTATCGGGGGCGGCCTTCAGATTTTCGTTCTGAAGTATTTGGTGATATTTTTCTAAAACATTGAACATCTCGTCTTTTGTTTGTGATTGCATAAAAACATCGTCTAAATAGGTGATTGCGTTTTTCTTGAGTATCAGTGGTCTAAAAATTTTGCTCATAAAAGCTGAAAATGCTGCTGGTCCTATGGATATTCCATAGAATAAGCGGTTGAATTCATATTGTTGGTTTCCGATAACAAATTGTGTTAAACGTCGTGATTGTTCATCTAGTGGCATTTGATTGTATGCACTATTCTTATCGGCGGTTGTAAAGTATTTGCCGTTTATTTTTGTTAAAATAACTTGTATTGGTTCAATGGGCCAATTACATTTTGATTCATCTATGAGTGAATTGAGGTATCTAGCGTCGAGAACGATTTTTAATGATTCTCCTTTAGCTAGAATGATAACGGGGTTGATAAATGTGTTGCCTTTTGGTTGTTCTTCTTTATTAACTGGTGATATAATGTTGTATTGTTCTAAAATATCGAGTAATCTGTTCACTTTATCATGTAAGTGAATTGGTACTTTACTTGCTCTCTGTTTTTTGAAAACTGCGTCTGGTTTTAACGGGAGATGTAGTGATGAACTGATTTTTCCAACATCGAATTTTGATGTTGCATAGACTGATGAATATTTAATTAGCTGTTTGGCTAATTTTTCGAATTCGTCTTGTGTTATTTGTGAATGTTGGAAATTAAACATTGTTAAAAATTTTTGTTGGTCCTCTGTGTAGTTACTTATGTTGAATGTAGGTTTGAAATATGGAGTTTTTGTGAAATAATCCGTATTTCTGTTTTCGTTACTTATTATATTATTTATAGATAATTCTTCATTAAGAATTTTAGATTGGCAAATATCTAGTAATTGGAGTATATTATTTACGCGATAGGCTTTTTCGTGTATTGGTGATATTGTAGCGTTGGTTTCGCAATATCCTAAAAGTCCTAAAGGTAATGTTACTTGGTAAGGTGTGTTGTTATAGACATGTAAGGAAATGATATCGGAATTCGAATTTTTCAAATATTTTATGGATGAGATTGTGATTTTGAAAAATTTGTGAATAGGTTTGAATTCAAATTCTGACATATAAAATTTTTGTTTGTTTTGTTCTTTATCATATTGGTGAACTTGTTTGATTGAAAAATTATAGATATTTCCTGATAGTGGTTTTAGGTGTTTTCTTTGTTGGTTAAATATCGGGTAGAATTTTGAAAAGAATGGTGGTTGTTTATTTAATCTTTGAAAAAATGTTAAGGATGTTTCTTTTGTTTTTGTATATTTATCTTTGATTAATATTTTACTATTTAGTATGTTAATTGTTGGTATATACTTCGAAATAAATGGTATTCCAATGATATTATATTTAATGTCAGTGATATGGAATATTTGTTTAAATGGCTTATTTAAAATTTTGCTTTGTTCCATTGTTCTGGTGGGGAGGAGAAATAATTGGATTTTTCCGTAGTTTATCAATGTTGATCCTTGTGCTGTTGCTAACTTACTGGAGGTTTCAAGAGGTGTTAGCTTTGGGTGTAAAGTTTTTATTTCATTCCATGTGGGGATGTTTATTATGTTTGATTTTGCTCCTGAATCAATTAAAAAATCTATTTCAAGGTCTGGTGGTTGAAATTCTTTATTTCTTGGGCTTTCTAAGAGAAATGGTATTGTCCAAATTTTTTCTTTGGGTTGTTCTTTTTGTATATTTTGATAAATATGGTTTGTATTCAAGCATTTTGTTTTGGTATTTTTATTGGTTTGATTTGTAGTGTTAATCTCATTTGTTTCTTGCGTCGTTGGTGTGGAATTTATGGGTGTAGTGTAATAATTTTGAAGAAATTCTGATTGATTTTCATATATGTGTGATGAAAAGGGTTGTTCATATATGACAGATTCATAGTCATTTTCGACTTTTATCATATTGATAGAAAGAGTGTTTTCAGTATCACTTTCTGAATCTGATGATGTACAGTTTATTTGATTGAGTTGTAACGTATCAGTTACTGTGTCATCAATACCTGGAGGGTCTGATGTTGTTTCTGGGTTAGATTGTACTTGATTGATTTGTCTTTGATGTTTAGGTGTACTACTTCTGTGGCGATTATTAGAATTATTATAGTTATTATTATTCCGGTGTGGTGATTGGGAATAATTTCTATAACGATTATTATAACTTGAGTGTCGATTTTGTGAATTATTTCGCGATCTGTTTTGGTAATTATTGTTTGGTCTGTTATAGTTCGATCTATTATATGAGTTATTCCTTGATTGATTGTTCGGGTAATTCTGGTTTCGGTTGTTTGAATAACTTCTATTTCGATTATAGGAGTAGTTTCTATTCCTATTGTATGATGAGTTTCGTGATTGGTTGTTTGGATAGTAGTTATTTCTTGATTGGGAATTAGATCTAGAAACAAATCGTTGTGTATTTGAATTTGATCTGGAGTAGTTATTTCGACTATTTGGTCTATTGTAGTGATTTTGTGATGAATTATTCGTGTTTCTTCGTTCTGGTGATCTTCCTCTATAACTTGAGTTATATGGTGATTGATTTCTTGTATAATTTGTATTGTTCGGGAGTGGTTTTCCTGAACTGTTGTTGCTGTAGACTGTTTTGTTCGGTAGGTTTTGATCTTTTTTCATGTATTGATGGAATGATTTATTTGGTTCTTTATATTTTTGAGGTTTATTTTGATTGTCTTGCTGTTTTTGTCTACATTCGGAAATACTATGTCCGTATCGTCGGCAATAATTACACCATTTTTTGAAAGATGGTTTGCCTTTAAAGTTTGGGTTCTTTTCGTAAATATTGAGTATTTCAGTGATTTTTTCAACGAGGTCTGTCTCTGATTCCTGTATATTATTAATATTAGTGGGAGTCGTTTCAATTCTGTTAACGAATTGTAATTTCAGATTTTCCGTTTCTTCTAGTTTCATCGTGATTTCTGCTTGTTCTAATTTGTCTACTAGTTTTCGAAAATCTAAATCGGGTTCTCGAATTGAAGAAGGATGGGATGCTCTCTTTTTTATTGCTATTTTCCTTAATTGTGGTGTTAAGGTCATCATTAAGATTTCTGTCATTTTTGTGTTTTTATAGTCGTGTGTATTTAATGAATATGCTTTTCGAACTAGTGTTTCGATTCGTACTGCTATTTTCTTGATGGTTTCGTTTGGTAATCTGCGAATTTCATTACATAAAACTCTTTGTTGTTGTTTGTTTCTTTCGGAGTCAAACATTTTTGAGAATTCCTGTGTAAACCTTTTCCAGTTTGATTTTATTTCTAGAGGTAGTACTGAAAACCATTTTTGGGCTGCGCCATCTAAGGTTGTTTGTATTAACGCTGTGCGTCGATGTATCCAGTTTTGATGTAGTGGCGTATTAATTGGTTCAGGTCCAATATTTAAAATCAGGTTTGCTGTTACTGCATTTAAATAATCTTCTACAGAGTATTCAGGGTCTGTTCCTGTGAAAACCATTAAAGGTTTGTTTGATGTTATTGATGATCCACCCATAAGGTATGGATTCATTGTCATTTGTAATGATTCTGCTGCATTTGGCATTTGAGAAAAATTTGAAAGTTGGTTTCTTGTTATTTCATGTTGTTGGAGATAATATGGGAGTGGTATTTCATTTTGCATTTGTGATGGTTGATACGAGTGTGCAGTCATTGGATTTTGTTGTTGAATTGGTTGAAAGGATTGTGTATTAATTGGATTTTGTTGTTGAATTGGTTGTTGATGTTGTGCATCTATCGGTTGTGGAGAAAAATTCCTATGATTTGTACGTGTTTTCTGTATTCCTTGTCTACGATATTCTTGAGTATTTGGTGCAAATATATCTGGTTGTAAGAAATCGTCATCTGAGGATAAATAATCCATTTGATAAGGTGTTTGTTTTTTATTTTTATTTTGTTGAAAAAATGGGTAATTTTCACTGCGATCCTGTGGAGGATTTGGTTGAAAATTTTTGGAATTATATTGGGCCGTTGGGTTATCCCAGTTTCGAGGTTTTGTATATTGATTAAAATTCCTTTGTGGTTGATAATTTGTTTTTGACGGATGTGTATAATTATAATTATGGTCTGCAAAGTTGTTTCTAGTGAATGTTTTTCGTGTTTTTGATGGTATTGTCATGGGTCTATATGTTTGGTAATCCATATGTGAATATTTAGGGGCAACCGAAGGTTTAACGGTTGATTGTAAGGTTACCTGTGTTTGTGAAGGATTTGTATTTCTTGGTGTTGTTAAATTTGGGCGTATTGGTGAAATACTTTGTTGTGTAGTTGTTGTGTGTACAATTTCTTCATTTATGAAGTGTGATGGTGTCTGGATATCTTGTTGAGTAAGATTCCTAGTTCCATTGAGGTTTTCATTGTGTATAACTGTAGAGTTTAAACTATTATTTTGTGTATCGGGCAAAAATGTATTATAGTTTAATGGTGTTGCATCAATGGTTAATGGTATTACTTTTACATAATCTCTTATGTAAGATATCGTACTTATTGCTTGACTTGAGATTGTTTGTGGGAAGCTTATAAATGCGGGATGAGACCATTCGGGGTCCCAAACATAATCTGATTGTTCTGTGATAGCGGTATCATCGTTCGAGTTTTGGGGTCTAAAATTTTTTCTTGCTTGTGCAATTAAATCAATATTGTGTGTGAAATAATCTATTATGAACCATGCCAAAATTTTTTGTAGATCGTGTTTTGTATGTTGTGAAACGTCGTCTTTCGTGAAATTTTCTTTAATGATGTTTAAATAACTAGAGAGTAGTGTGATTTCATGTCGTACTCTTAAATGTTTAGATGTTTCTGTCGGTGAGACATTTGTTATTGGGATTTCGTTTTCTAATATCGAAATATAACTATATATTATTGCGAAAACTTCATTGGTGAATATGGAGTTTGCTCTTTGTGAGTTATGATATTGGATGCTTTTTATATATTCTGAAAAAACTTTTGAAAATTCTAAATCAAGATCGTCTGTTTGAATTGTATATTTTCTATTATTATGGTTTGGTGAGGTGAATTCTATGGAGTAGATTCCATACTGTTGTGTTATGTTGCATATATCTTTTAAGTAGTGGTCTATGATTTGTCTTTTGATTTTTACATCTGGGAACTCTGTTTTACATGGACTGATTCCGGGTTCAAATAAATTTAATAGTAAATTTTTGCAAAATATATGCTGTCCTCTATCAGTGGTTGCATCTACTATAAAAGGAAAGATTTCATCATCATCTGGACTTTCTTCACCTGGAGTGTGCGTTGAGCTCATTTTTTCGTTCGATGACTGTTAATATGTAATTATTAATGTGTCGAATTGGTTGATTCCAATTGTATAAATGTACTGGTTTGTGTTTATACTGCTTTTTTATTCTTCTTTTTCCTCTTTTTGATGAATTTGAAGTTGTTTCTGAGTCAGAAAAATATAATTGATCGTGAAGTGGGTAATTTTTATCTATTGATTCTTTTAGTTTGTAAAGTTCGTCTAAACTGTTGGTTTCTGATTCTGAAAATGCGTTTCGATTTTTTGAAAATCTTTTTCGTGTTATTTGTCTTTGTTTCGTTATTATTTTTCTTTTTAGTGTTTGTCGTTTTGTTCGAATGTATCCAACTGTTTGTGTATGAGGTGTGATTACAAGGTCGTATTTTTTGTTATCTATTTCACAATTGTGTAAAACGATTGTTTGTTTATTTCCTAGGTTTTTAAATGACATAAGGTTTAGGATGACGGATGCAAAAGGTTGTTAAATGATTTCTATTTTCCTAAACTGTTAGTTCTTACGATTTTTTGGTTAGCTTAACCTGGGTCTATTTGTTCAGGGTTGGAGAGAAAAGTATATCGATTCCGAAGAATGATTTTTTACTTTCTCGTGGCTAGTATAAGTTAAGGTGTTAACTTACTTAATCTTACTTAGGGGTAGTGATTGTGTTCAAGGGTTGGAGAATAGTAAATCGATCCACAAGGTTCAGGTATAATTAGAACGCGAGTAGTTCGTTAGATACTATTTTAAACTTACTAAGTCTAAGATTTATCCTGGGTCTGGTAAGAGGGGGGATCAAGTGAAGGATGAATAACCGAAGTTCTTCACTGTTTATCCTAATTTGAATGATTAGTTTTGTTTAAAAATTTCTATTAGTCTTGGGTCTTTTAGAAAGGGTTGGGTAGTGAATCGACGTTTGAGGTCGTTAGACACTAATTAAGTGGGTGGGGGAGAACAAAGTTGTTCTGTTTGATCCAAGGATAAGCCTTGATGATCAAATTTGAAATTTAATTAAGTAGAAAATGATTTAAGATCCAAGGATAAGCCTTGATGATCTGGTTTTAAAATTAAGTGAATTTAAGTTTTAATAAAATTTTAAATGTGTGTAAAGGAAAGATTTAGTGTTTTGATGATATTAGTGGGTTTATGATTGCTGTTATGTTTTAGGTGATGGAGCTGGAACAACAGGATGATTTATGATTACTAACCATTTATTGTCATGCTACTAATTTTTATTTTTTATTTTTCAATAAATATTTTTCAAACATGTTTTGTATATTACTGCAGAGTTTTAGGAAAACGATCTTAGATCTTTTTATCAATCGTTATTGTATATTAATAATTTTGTTTAGCGCCTGAAATGATTTTGAAGATTAACTTCAAGGTTTTATGTTTGCAAATGAAAATCTAAATTCATTGCCAGTAGTATTCTAAATATAAAAGTTTGTTCTGGTTTTTGCCTAACTATCATATAGCTATATGGCAAGTTTCTACTTTGTCGTATGTCGTCTCTGGTTCGAGGTCTTCTTCCAATTCCGGGTAGTTCTGTTATGGTTCGGAATATTGGCTCTGATCTATTGAGTCGTAGAGACATTTCGATTAAATTATTGTCGTATAACATTTTGTAAATGTTTTTGTCTAATTTCTAATCTATTTTGGTTAATTCTAAGCTATTAAGGTCTTGTTCGAGACTTATGGTCGCACCAGATGAGTTATGACCGAGTTGGTTAACTCATAGAGTAATTTCGGATAGGGTACACCGTCTGCTCGTCACGCTATCTTATTTTCGGCCGGATAGATTCGTGCAACTTCTTAGTCTAATACCGATCCTAATCTTACTCTTATACTATCTAGTCTCAGGTTGTTTAACTAGTCTCTGCTAGGCTCAATAGATCTAGGGTATACTGGTTTATTGCGGCTGCTGAAGTGCTCGGGAGAGTCCAACTAATTTCTAAGTTAAATTCAAATCTCTCTGGTGCTGAAATTACAAGTAACTTCAGCACTTACAAATAAGTGGGTTGTTAGTTAGATGGATCATGATTGGTTAATATTAAATACTTTACATTGGTAAAATATCTAATTTATCCAATCATAAAATGTAGTTTAGATCAGGTTCCAGTAGGTCAAATTTTATGTACACACAATTCTCTTATTAAATCACTGAATTTTATTTACTATACAAGAGTTAATAGGGTTTTTTTGTGTTTTAATCAATTCGTCGGTTTTTTTTACCGTGGTTCAACTGCTTCATAATCTATCTATCTATCTATCTATCTATTATTTAATTGGCGTTTCACGTGACACATGTTTAAGAAGTCCCTATGTTGACGTGTTAAAGAAGTCCCTATTTTTGCATGTTTAAGTTTTTTCAACGTATTATTTTTTGCATATTTAACGAAAATATTTTTGCACGTTTAAGCTATGCCGGAGGTTTAAATGCTTAAGAATTTTCATTTGGCTCATGTTTAAGTCTATTGGTCTGTTAAAAGGCCGAAAAATTGCAACATACGTTCTATACAGTCCTATATAGTACATTTAGGGGTTGCAAATCTGGCGTTCAAGTATGACTGCTCAAATCCTTATATTGTTCGAGATATGGCGTTTTTATGTTCTTTTTAGTTTCTTTTTCAAAAAACTTTAGATATTAAATTACTAACTGAACTTCATTTTCTCAACCCTATAGTGAGGTGCTGTCAGGGTACTTTCAGGGGTTGCAAAACTGGCGTCCAAGTATGACTACTCAAATCTTTTTGGTTTTCGAGAAATTCCGTTTTTGTTTTTGATTTTTTCATTTTTTTTTCAAAAATATTTAGATATAAAAAAACTAGATACAGAAAACTAACCGAGCTTGAATTTCTCAACCTTATAGTGGGCTGCTGTCAGGATACATTCAGGGGTTGCAAATCTGGCGTCCAAGTATGACTGCTCAAATCCTATTATTTTTCGAGATTATTAAAAAACTAACCGAACTTCAATTTCTGAACCCTATAGTGAGGTGCTGTCAGGATACATTCAGGAGTTGCAAATCTGGCGTCCAAGTATGGCTACTCAAATCTCTTTGGTTTTCGAGAAATTCCACTTTTTATGATTTTTTCTTTTTTTTCAAAAAAATTTAGAAATAAAAAAAATAGATACACAACTAAACGAGCTTGAATTTCTCAACCTATAGTTGGGTGCTGTCAGGGTACATTCAGGAGTTGCAAATCTGGCGTCCAAGTGTGACTGCTCAAATTCTTTTGGTTTTCGAGAAATTGCGTTTTTTGTGATTTTTTCGTTTTTTTTTCAAAAATCTTAGATATAAAAAAAAATGGAGCAAAAATCAATTTCTCAATCCTTTAGTGGGTTGTCGTCTGGGTTAAATCAGGGGTGGCAAATCTGGAGTCCCGGTATGACTGCTCAAATCATTTTGGTTTTCTAGAAATTGCGTTTTCTATGATTTTTTTCATTTTTTTGATCAAAAAACAGATATAAAAAAACCGAAGTTCAAATTCTCAACTCTATCGTGGGGTGCTGCCAGAGTTCATTCAGTAGTTGCAAATCTGGAGTCTTAGTATAACTGCTCAAATCCTTTTGGTTCTCGAGAAATGGTGTTTTTTTTTTTTTTTTTTTTTTTTTTTTTTTTCAAAAATCTTAGATATAAAAAAAATTAAGCGAAAATCAATTTCTCAACCCTATAGTGGGCTGCTGTCTGGGTAAAATCAGGGGTGGCAAATCTGGACTCTAACTATGACTGCTCAAATCTTGTTGGTTTTCGAGATATGGCTTTTTTATAATTTTTTAATAATTAAAAAAAAAACTTAGATATAAAAAAACTTAGATACAAAAAACTATAACTTAATTTTTTCAATCCTATAGTGGGGTGCTGTCAGGTTTCATTCAGGAGTTGCAAATCTGGCGTTCAATTGTGACTGCTCAAATTCTTTTGGCTTTCGATAAATTGCGTTTTTTGTGATATTTTAGTTTTTTCCAAATAACTTAGATATTAAAAAACTAACCGAACTTGAATTTCCCCACCCCATAGTGGGGTGCTATCAGGGTACATTCAGGGGTTGCAGATCTGGCGCCCAAGTGTGACTGCTCAAATCCATTTAATTTTCGAGAAATTGCGTTTTTATGATTTTTTCAGTTGTTTTTTCAAAAAACTTAGATGTAAAAAAAATTAACCGAACTTCGATTTCTCAATCCCATAGTGGGTTGCTTTTAGGGTACATTCAGGGGTTGCAAATCTGGAGTCTAAGTATGGCGGCTCAATTTCTTTTTGGTTTTCGAGAATTGGCGTTTTTTTTAGTTTTTTTCAAAAAATTTAGATATTAAAAAACTAACCGAACTTCAATTTCTGAACCCTATAGTGAGGTGCTGTCAGGATAAATTCAGGAGTTGCAAATCAGGCGTCCAAGTCTGACTACTCAAATCCTTTAATTTTTCGCGATATGGCGTTTTTATCTTTTTTTTTTTTAGTTTTTTTTTTTCAAAAAACTTAGATATAAAAAAACTAACCGAACTTGAATTTCTCAACCTTATAGTGGGTTGCTGTCAGAGTACAGCCAGGGATTGCAAATCTGGCGTCCAAGTATGACTACTCAAATCTTTTTGGTTTTCGAGAAATTCCGTTATTTATGATTATTTCTTTTTTTTTTCAAAAAAATTTTTAGATGTAAAAAACTTAGATACAAAAAACTAACCGAGCTTGAATTTCTCAACCTTATTGTGGGGTGCTGTCAGGGTACATTCAGGGGTTGCAAATCTGGCGTCCAAGTATGACTGCTCAAATTCTTTTGATTTTCGAGAATTGGCGTTTTTTATGATTTTTTCATGTTTTTTTTTCAAAAAAAAATTAGATGTAAAAAAGCTAAATAAAAAAACACTCAGAACTTCAATTTCTCATTTTTAGTGGGTTGCTGTCAGGGTACATTCTGGGGTTGCAAATCTGGAGTCCCGGTATGACTGCTCAAATCTTTTTGGTTTTCGAGAAATTGCGTTTTCTATGATTTTTTTCATTTTTTTGATCAAAAAACAGATATAAAAAAACCGAAATTCAAATTCTCAACTCTATCGTGGGGTGCTGCCAGGGTTCATTCAGTAGTTGCAAATCTGGAGTCTAAGTATAACTGCTCAAATCCTTTTGGTTCTTGAGAAATGGTGTTTTTATTAATTTTTTATTTCAAAAATCTTAGATAAAAAAAAATTAAGCGAAAATCATTTTCTCAACCCTATAGTGGGGTGCTGTCTGGGTAAAATCAGGGGTGGCAAATCTGGACTATAACTATGACTGCTCAAATCTTGTTGGTTTTCGAGATATGGCTTTTTTATAATTTTTTAATAATTTAAAAAAAAACTTAGATATAAAAAAAACTTAGATACAAAAAACTAGAACTTAATTTTCTCAATCCTATAGTGGGGTGCTGTCAGGCTTTATTCAGGAGTTGCAAATCTGGCGTTCAATTGTGACTGCTCAAATTCTTTTGGCTTTCGAGAAATTGCGTTTTTTGTGATATTTTAGTTTTTTTCCAAAAAAACTTAGATATTAAAAAACTAACCAAACTTGAATTTCCCCACGCCATAGTGGGGGTGCTATCAGGGTACATTCAGGGGTTGCAGATCTGGCGCCCAAGTATGACTGCTCAAATCCATTTGGTTTTCGATAAATTGCGTTTTTTATGATTTTTTCAAAAAACTTAGATGTAAAAAAAATTAACCGAACTTCAATTTCTCAATCCTATAGTGGGTTGCTTTTAGGGTACATTCAGGGGTTGCAAATCTGGAGTCTAAGTATGGCGGCTCAATTTCTTTTTGGTTTTCGAGAAATGGCGTTTTTATGATTTTTTTTTCAAGTTTTTTTTTTCAAAAAACTTAGATATAAAAAAACTAACCGAACTTGAATTTCTCAACCTTATAGTGGGTTGCTGTCAGAGTACAGCCAGGGGTTGCAAATCTGGCGTCCAAGTATGACTGCTCAAATCCTTTAATTTTTCGCGATATGGCGTTTTTATCTTTTTTTTTAGTTTTTTTTTCAAAAAACTTAGATATAAAAAAACTAACCGAACTTGAATTTCTCAACCTTATAGTGGGTTGCTGTCAGAGTACAGCCAGGGGTTGCAAATCTGGCGTCCAAGTATGACTACTCAAATCTTTTTGGTTTTCGAGAAATTCCGTTTTTTATGATTATTTCTTTTTTTTTTCAAAAAATTTAGATATAAAAAAATTAGATACAAAAAACTAGCCGAGCTTGATTTTCTCAACCTTGTTGTGGTGTGCTATCAGGGTACATTCAGGGTTTGCAAATCAGGCGTCCAAGTATGACTGCTCAAATCCTTTAATTTTTCGCGATATGGCGTTTTTATCTTTTTTTTTTAGTTTTTTTTTTCGAAAAACTTAGATATAAAAAAAAAACCGAACTTGAATTTCTCAACCTTATAGTGGGTTGCTGTCAGGGTACAGCCAGGGGTTACAAATCTGGAGTCCAAGTATGACTGCTCGAATTCTTTTGGTTTTCGAGAATTGGCGTTTTTATGATTATTTCTTTTTTTTTTCAAAAAAATTTAGATATAAAAAAATTAGATACAAAAAATTAACCGAGCTTGAATTTCTCAACCTTGTTGTGGGGTGCTGTCAGGGTACATTCCGGGGGTTGCAAATCAGGCGTCCAAATATGACTGCTCAAATCCTTTAATTTTTCGCAATATGGCGTTTTTATCTTTTTTTTTTAGTTTTTTTTTTTTTCAAAAAACTTAGATATAAAAAACTAACCGAACTTGAATTTCTCAACCTTATAGTGGGTTGCTGTCAGGGTACAGCCAGGGGTTACAAATCTGGAGTCCAAGTATGACTGCTCGAATTCTTTTGGTTTTCGAGAATTGGCGTTTTTATGATTATTTCTTTTTTTTTTCAAAAAAATTTAGATATAAAAAAATTAGATACAAAAAATTAACCGAGCTTGAATTTCTCAACCTTGTTGTGGGGTGCTGTCAGGGTACATTCAGGGGTTGCAAATCAGGCGTCCAAATATGACTGCTCAAATCCTTTAATTTTTCGCAATATGGCGTTTTTATCTTTTTTTTTTTAGTTTTTTTTTTTTTTTCAAAAAACTTAGATATAAAAAACTAACCGAACTTGAATTTCTCAACCTTATAGTGGGTTGCTGTCAGAGTACAGCCAGGGGTTGCAAATCTGGCGTCCAAGTATGACTGCTCAAATCCTTTAATTTTTCGCGATATGGCGTTTTTATCTTTTTTTTTAGTTTTTTTTTCAAAAAACTTAGATATAAAAAAACTAACCGAACTTGAATTTCTCAACCTTATAGTGGGTTGCTGTCAGAGTACAGCCAGGGGTTGCAAATCTGGCGTCCAAGTATGACTACTCAAATCTTTTTGGTTTTCGAGAAATTCCGTTTTTTATGATTATTTCTTTTTTTTTTTTCAAAAAATTTAGATATAAAAAAATTAGATACAAAAAACTAGCCGAGCTTGAATTTCTCAACCTTGTTGTGGTGTGCTGTCAGGGTACATTCAGGGTTTGCAAATCAGGCGTCCAAGTATGACTGCTCAAATCCTTTAGTTTTTCGCGATATGGCGTTTTTATCTTTTTTTTTTAGTTTTTTTTTTCGAAAAACTTAGATATAAAAAAAAAACCGAACTTGAATTTCTCAACCTTATAGTGGGTTGCTGTCAGGGTACAGCCAGGGGTTACAAATCTGGAGTCCAAGTATGACTGCTCGAATTCTTTTGGTTTTCGAGAATTGGCGTTTTTATGATTATTTCTTTTTTTTTTCAAAAAAATTTAGATATAAAAAAATTAGATACAAAAAATTAACCGAGCTTGAATTTCTCAACCTTGTTGTGGGGTGCTGTCAGGGTACATTCAGGGGTTACAAATCAGGCGTCCAAATATGACTGCTCAAATCCTTTAATTTTTCGCAATATGGCGTTTTTGTCTTTTTTTTTTAGTTTTTTTTTTTTTCAAAAAACTTAGATATAAAAAACTAACCGAACTTGAATTTCTCAACCTTATAGTGGGTTGCTGTCAGGGTACAGCCAGGGGTTACAAATCTGGAGTCCAAGTATGACTGCTCGAATTCTTTTGGTTTTCGAGAATTGGCGTTTTTATGATTATTTCTTTTTTTTTTCAAAAAAATTTAGATATAAAAAAATTAGATAGAAAAAATTAACCGAGCTTGAATTTCTCAACCTTGTTGTGGGGTGCTGTCAGGGTACATTCAGGGGTTGCAAATCAGGCGTCCAAATATGACTGCTCAAATCCTTTAATTTTTCGCAATATGGCGTTTTTATCTTTTTTTTTTTAGTTTTTTTTTTTTCAAAAAACTTAGATATAAAAAACTAACCGAACTTGAATTTCTCAACCTTATAGTGGGTTGCTGTCAGAGTACAGCCAGGGGTTGCAAATCTGGCGTCCAAGTATGACTGCTCAAATCCTTTAATTTTTCGCGATATGGCGTTTTTATCTTTTTTTTTAGTTTTTTTTTCAAAAAACTTAGATATAAAATAACTAACCGAACTTGAATTTCTCAACCTTATAGTGGGTTGCTGTCAGAGTACAGCCAGGGGATGCAAATCTGGCGTCCAAGTATGACTACTCAAATCTTTTTGGTTTTCGAGAAATTCCGTTTTTTATGATTATTTCTTTTTTTTTTTCAAAAAATTTAGATACAAAAAAAAATAGATACAAAAAACTAGCCGAGCTTGAATTTCTCAACCTTGTTGTGGTGTGCTGTCAGGGTACATTCAGGGTTTGCAAATCAGGCGTCCAAGTATGACTGCTCAAATCCTTTAGTTTTTCGCGATATGGCGTTTTTATCTTTTTTTTTTAGTTTTTTTTTTCGAAAAACTTAGATATAAAAAAAAAACCGAACTTGAATTTCTCAACCTTATAGTGGGTTGCTGTCAGGGTACAGCCAGGGGTTACAAATCTGGAGTCCAAGTATGACTGCTCGAATTCTTTTGGTTTTCGAGAATTGGCGTTTTTATGATTATTTCTTTTTTTTTTCAAAAAAATTTAGATATAAAAAAATTAGATACAAAAAATTAACCGAGCTTGAATTTCTCAATCTTGTTGTGGGGTGCTGTCAGGGTACATTCAGGGGTTGCAAATCAGGCGTCCAAATATGACTGCTCAAATCCTTTAATTTTTCGCAATATGGCGTTTTTATCTTTTTTTTTTAGTTTTTTTTTTTTTTCAAAAAACTTAGATATAAAAAACTAACCGAACTTGAATTTCTCAACCTTATAGTGGGTTGCTGTCAGGGTACAGCCAGGGGTTACAAATCTGGAGTCCAAGTATGACTGCTCGAATTCTTTTGGTTTTCGAGAATTGGCGTTTTTATGATTATTTCTTTTTTTTTTCAAAAAAATTTAGATATAAAAAAATTAGATACAAAAAATTAACCGAGCTTGAATTTCTCAACCTTGTTGTGGGGTGCTGTCAGGGTACATTCAGGGGTTGCAAATCAGGCGTCCAAATATGACTGCTCAAATCCTTTAATTTTTCGCAATATGGCGTTTTTATCTTTTTTTTTTAGTTTTTTTTTTTTTTCAAAAAACTTAGATATAAAAAACTAACCGAACTTGAATTTCTCAACATTATAGTGGGTTGCTGTCAGGGTAAAATCAGGGGTGGCAAATCTGGACTCTAACTATGACTGCTCAAATCTTGTTGGTTTTCGAGATATGGCTTTTTTATAATTTTTTAATAATTTAAAAAAAACTTAGATATAAAAAAAACTTAGATACAAAAAACTAGAACTTAATTTTCTCAATCCTATAGTGGGGTGCTGTCAGGCTTTATTCAGGAGTTGCAAATCTGGCGTTCAATTGTGACTGCTCAAATTCTTTTGGCTTTCGAGAAATTGCGTTTTTTGTGATATTTTAGTTTTTTTCCAAAAAACTTAGATATTAAAAAACTAACCAAACTTGATTTCCCCACGCCATAGTGGGGGTGCTATCAGGGTACATTCAGGGGTTGCAGATCTGGCGCCCAAGTATGACTGCTCAAATCCATTTGGTTTTCGATAAATTGCGTTTTTTATGATTTTTTCAAAAAACTTAGATGTAAAAAAAATTAACCGAACTTCAATTTCTCAATCCTATAGTGGGTTGCTTTTAGGGTACATTCAGGGGTTGCAAATCTGGAGTCTAAGTATGGCGGCTCAATTTCTTTTTGGTTTTCGAGAAATGGCGTTTTTATGATTTTTTTTTTCAAAAAACTTAGATAGAAAAAATTTCTCAACCTTATAGTGGGTTGCTGTCAGAGTACAGCCAGGGGTTGCAAATCTGGCGTCCAAGTATGACTGCTCAAATCCTTTAATTTTTCGCGATATGGCGTTTTTATCTTTTTTTTTAGTTTTTTTTTTTCAAAAAACTTAGATATAAAAAAACTAACCGAACTTGAATTTCTCAACCTTATAGTGGGTTGCTGTCAGGGTACAGTCAGGGGTTACAAATCTGGAGTCCAAGTATGACTGCTCAAATTCTTTTGGTTTTCGAGAATTGGCGTTTTTTATGATTATTTCTATTTCTTTTTTTTTTCAAAAAAATTTAGATATAAAAAAATTAGATACAAAAAATTAACCGAGCTTGAATTTCTCAACCTTGTTGTGGGGTGCTGTCAGGGTACATTCAGGGGTTGCAAATCAGGCGTCCAAGTATGACTGCTCAAATCCTTTAATTTTTCGCGATATGGCGTTTTTATCTTTTTTTTTTTAGTTTTTTTTTTTCAAAAAACTTAGATATAAAAAACTAACCGAACTTGAATTTCTCAACATTATAGTGGGTTGCTGTCAGGGTAAAATCAGGGGTGGCAAATCTGGACTCTAACTATGACTGCTCAAATCTTGTTGGTTTTCGAGATATGGCTTTTTTATAATTTTTTAATAATTTAAAAAAAACTTAGATATAAAAAAAACTTAGATACAAAAAACTAGAACTTAATTTTCTCAATCCTATAGTGGGGTGCTGTCAGGCTTTATTCAGGAGTTGCAAATCTGGCGTTCAATTGTGACTGCTCAAATTCTTTTGGCTTTCGAGAAATTGCGTTTTTTTGTGATATTTTAGTTTTTTTCCAAAAAAACTTAGATATTAAAAAACTAACCAAACTTGATTTCCCCACGCCATAGTGGGGGTGCTATCAGGGTACATTCAGGGGTTGCAGATCTGGCGCCCAAGTATGACTGCTCAAATCCATTTGGTTTTCGATAAATTGCGTTTTTTATGATTTTTTCAAAAAACTTAGATGTAAAAAAAATTAACCGAACTTCAATTTCTCAATCCTATAGTGGGTTGCTTTTAGGGTACATTCAGGGGTTGCAAATCTGGAGTCTAAGTATGGCGGCTCAATTTCTTTTTGGTTTTCGAGAAATGGCGTTTTTATGATTTTTTTTTTTCAAAAAACTTAGATAGAAAAAATTTCTCAACCTTATAGTGGGTTGCTGTCAGAGTACAGCCAGGGGTTGCAAATCTGGCGTCCAAGTATGACTGCTCAAATCCTTTAATTTTTCACGATATGGCGTTTTTATCTTTTTTTTTAGTTTTTTTTTTCAAAAAACTTAGATATAAAAAAACTAACCGAACTTGAATTTCTCAACCTTATAGTGGGTTGCTGTCAGGGTACAGTCAGGGGTTACAAATCTGGAGTCCAAGTATGACTGCTCAAATTCTTTTGGTTTTCGAGAATTGGCGTTTTTTATGATTATTTCTATTTCTTTTTTTTTCAAAAAAATTTAGATATAAAAAAATTAGATACAAAAAATTAACCGAGCTTGAATTTCTCAACCTTGTTGTGGGGTGCTGTCAGGGTACATTCAGGGGTTGCAAATCAGGCGTCCAAGTATGACTGCTCAAATCCTTTAATTTTTCGCGATATGGCGTTTTTATCTTTTTTTTTTAGTTTTTTTTTTTCAAAAAACTTAGATATAAAAAACTAACCGAACTTGAATTTCTCAACATTATAGTGGGTTGCTGTCAGGGTAAAATCAGGGGTGGCAAATCTGGACTCTAACTATGACTGCTCAAATCTTGTTGGTTTTCGAGATATGGCTTTTTTATAATTTTTTAATAATTTAAAAAAAACTTAGATATAAAAAAAACTTAGATACAAAAAACTAGAACTTAATTTTCTCAATCCTATAGTGGGGTGCTGTCAGGCTTTATTCAGGAGTTGCAAATCTGGCGTTCAATTGTGACTGCTCAAATTCTTTTGGCTTTCGAGAAATTGCGTTTTTTTGTGATATTTTAGTTTTTTTCCAAAAAAACTTAGATATTAAAAAACTAACCAAACTTGATTTCCCCACGCCATAGTGGGGGTGCTATCAGGGTACATTCAGGGGTTGCAAATCTGGCGTCCAAGTATGACTGCTCAAATCCTTTATTTTTTCGCGATATGGCGTTTTTATGTTTTTTTTAAATTTTTTTATTTTTCAAAAAACTTAGATATAAAAAAACTAACCGAACTTGAATTTCTCAACCTTATAGTGGGTTCTGTCAGGGTACAGTCAGGGGTTACAAATCTGGAGTCCAAGTATGACTGCTCAAATTCTTTTGGTTTTCGAGAATTGGCGTTTTTTATGATTATTTCTATTTCTTTTTTTTTTCAAAAAAATTTAGATATAAAAAAATTAGATACAAAAAATTAACCGAGCTTGAATTTCTCAACCTTGTTGTGGGGTGCTGTCAGGGTACATTCAGGGGTTGCAAATCAGGCGTCCAAGTATGACTGCTCAAATCCTTTAATTTTTCGCGATATGGCGTTTTTATCTTTTTTTTTTTAGTTTTTTTTTTCAAAAAACTTAGATATAAAAAACTAACCGAACTTGAATTTCTCAACATTATAGTGGGTTGCTGTCAGGGTAAAATCAGGGGTGGCAAATCTGGACTCTAACTATGACTGCTCAAATCTTGTTGGTTTTCGAGATATGGCTTTTTATAATTTTTTAATAATTTAAAAAAAACTTAGATATAAAAAAAACTTAGATACAAAAAACTAGAACTTAATTTTCTCAATCCTATAGTGGGGTGCTGTCAGGCTTTATTCAGGAGTTGCAAATCTGGCGTTCAATTGTGACTGCTCAAAATCTTTTGGCTTTCGAGAAATTGCGTTTTTTGTGATATTTTAGTTTTTTTCCAATTAACTTAGATATTAAAAAACTAACCGAACTTGAATTTCTCAACCTTATTGTGGGTTGCTGTCAGGGTACAGCCAGGGGTTGCAGATCTGGCGCCCAAGTGTGACTGCTCAAATCCATTTAATTTTCGAGAAATTGCGTTTTTTATGATTTTTTCAGTTGTTTTTTCAAAAAACTTAGAAGTAAAAAAAATTAACCGAACTTCGATTTCTCAATCCCATAGTGGGTTGCTTTTAAGGTACATTCAGGGGTTGCAAATCTGGAGTCTAAGTATGGCGGCTCAATTTCTTTTTGGTTTTCGAGAAATGGCGTTTTTATGATTTTTTTTTTAAGTTTTTTTTTTCAAAAAACTTAGATATAAAAAAACTAACCGAACTTGAATTTCTCAACCTTATAGTGGGTTGCTGTCAGAGTACAGCCAGGGCTTGCAAATCTGGCGTCCATTTATGACTACTCAAATCTTTTTGGTTTTCGAGAAATTCCGTTTTTTATGATTATTTCTTTTTTTTTTCAAAAAAATTTTTAGATATAAAAAACTTAGATACAAAAAACTAACCGAGCTTGAATTTCTCAACCTTATTGTGAGGTCTCTCAGGGTACATTCAGGGGTTGCAAATCTGGCGTCCAAGTATGACTGCTCAAATCCTTTATTTTTTCGCGATATGGCGTTTTTATGTTTTTTTTAAATTTTTTTATTTTTCAAAAAACTTAGATATAAAAAAACTAACCGAACTTGAATTTCTCAACCTTATAGTGGGTTGCTGTCAGAGTACAGCCACGGGTTACAAATCTGGAGTCCAATTTTGACTGCTCAAATTCTTTTGGTTTTCGAGAATTGGCGTTTTTTATGGTTTTTTCATGTTTTTTTTTTCAAAAAAAAATTAGATGTAAAAAAGCTAGATCAAAAAACACTCAGAACTTCAATTTCTCTTTTTTTAGTGGGTTGCTGTCAGGGTACATTCTGGGGTTGCAAATCTGGAGTCCCGGTATGGCTGCTCAAATCTTTTTGGTTTTCGAGAAATTGCGTTTTCTATGATTTTTTTCATTTTTTTGATCAAAAAAAAAGATATAAAAAAAACCGAACTTCAAATTCTCAACTCTATCGTGAGGTGCTGCCAGGGTTCATTCAGTAGTTGCAATTCTGGAGTCTAAGTATAACTGCTCAAATCCTTTTGGTTCTTGAGAAATGGTGTTTTTATTATTTTTTTATTATTAATTTTTCAAAAATCTTAGATATAAAAAAAATTAAGCAAAAATCATTTTCTCAACCCTATAGTGGGGTGCTGTCTGGGTAAAATCAGGGGTGGCAAATCTGGACTCTAACTATGACTGCTCAAATCTTGTTGGTTTCCGAGATATGACTTTTTTATAATTTTTTAATAATTTAAAAAAAAACTTAGATATAAAAAAATTAGATACGAAAAAACTAACCGAGCTTGAATTTCTCAACCTTGTTGTGGGGTGCTGTCAGGGTACATTCAGGGGTTGCAAATCAGGCGTCCAAGTATGACTGCTCAAATCCTTTAATTTTTCGCGATATTGTGTTTTTATCTTTTTTTTTTTAGTTTTTTTTTTTCAAAAAACTTAGATATAAAAAACTAACCGAACTTGAATTTCTCAACCTTATAATGGGTTGCTGTCAGGGTAAAATCAGGGGTGGCAAATCTGGAATCTAACTATGACTGCTCAAATCTTGTTGGTTTTCGAGATATGGCTTTTTTATAATTTTTTAATAATTTAAAAAAAAAACTTAGATATAAAAAAATTAGATACAAAAAAACTAACCGAGCTTGAATTTCTCAACCTTGTTGTGGGGTGCTGTCAGGGTACATTCAGGGGTTGCAAATCAGGCGTCCAAGTATGACTGCTCAAATCCTTTAATTTTTCGCGGTATGGCGTTTTTATCTTTTTTTTTTAGTTTTTTTTTCAAAAAACTTAGATATAAAAAAACTAACCGAACTTGAATTTCTCAACCTTATAGTGGGTTGCTGTCAGGGTAAAATCAGGGGTGGCAAATCTGGAATCTAACTATGACTGCTCAAATCTTGTTGGTTTTCGAGATATGGCTTTTTTATAATTTTTTAATAATTATAAAAAAAAACTTAGATATAAAAAAACTTAGATACAAAAAACTAGAACTTAATTTTCTCAATCCTGTAGTGGTGTGCTGTCAGGCTTTATTCAGGAGTTGCAAATCTGGCGTTCAATTGTGACTGCTCAAATTCTTTTGGCTTTCGAGAAATTGCGTTTTTTGTGATATTTTAGTTTTTTTCCAATTAACTTAGATATTAAAAAACTAACCGAACTTGAATTTCTCAACCTTATAGTTGGTTGCTGTCAGAGTACAGCCAGGGGTTACAAATCTGGAGTCCAAGTATGACTGCTCAAGTTCTTTTGGTTTTCGAGAATTGGCGTTTTTTATGATTATTTCTTTTTTTTTTCAAAAAAATTTAGATATAAAAAAATTAGATACAAAAAACTAACCGAGCTTGAATTTCTCAACCTTGTTGTGGGGTGCTGTCAGGGTACATTCAGGGGTTGCAAATCAGGCGTCCAAGTATGACTGCTCAAATCCTTTAATTTATCGCGATATGGCGTTTTTATCTTTTTTTTTTTAGTTTTTTCTTTTTCAAAAAACTTAGATATAAAAAAACTAACCGAACTTGAATTTCTCAACCTTATAGTGGGTTGCTGTCAGGGTACAGCCAGGGGTTACAAATCTGGAGTCCCGGTATGACTGCTCAAATCATTTTGGTTTTCGAGAAGTTGCGTTTTCTATGATTTTTTTCATTTTGAAGTTCAAATTCTCAACTCTATCGTGGGGTGCTGCCAGAGTTCATTCAGTAGTTGCAAATCTGGAGTCTTAGTATAACTGCTCAAATCCTTTTGGTTCTCGAGAAATGGTGTTTTTATGATTTTTTTTTTTTTTTCAAAAATCTTAGATATAAAAAAAATTAAGCGAAAATCAATTTCTCAACCTTATAGTGGGGTGCTGTCTGGGTAAAATCAGGGGTAGCAAATCTGGACTCTAACTATGACTGCTCAAATCTTGTTGGTTTTCGAGATATGGCTTTTTTATAATTTTTTAATAATTTTAAAAAAAACTTAGATACAAAAAACTAGAACTTAATTTTCTCAATCCTATAGTGGGGTGCTGTCAGGCTTTATTCAGGAGTTGCAAATCTGGTGTTCAATTGTGACTGCTCAAATTCTTTTGGCTTTCGGGAAATTGCGTTTTTTGTGATATTTTAGTTTTTTTCCAATTAACTTAGATATTAAAAAACTAACGGAACTTGAATTTCCCCACCCCATAGTGGGGTGCTATCAGGGTACATTCAGGGGTTGCAGATCTGGCGCCCAAGTGTGACTGCTCAAATCCATTTAATTTTCGAGAAATTGCGTTTTTTATGATTTTTTCAGTTGGTTTTTCAAAAAACTTAGATGTAAAAAAAATTAACCGAACTTCGATTTCTCAATCCCATAGTGGGTTGCTTTTAGGGTACATTCAGGGGTTGCAAATCTGGAGTCTAAGTATGGCGGCTCAATTTCTTTTTGGTTTTTGGCGTTTTTATGATTTTTTTTTAAAGTTTTTTTTTTTTTTTCAAAAAACTTAGATATAAAAAAACTAACCGAACTTGAATTTCTTAACCTTATAGTGGGTTGCTGTCAGAGTACAGCCAGGGCTTGCAAATCTGGCGTCCAAGTATGACTACTCAAATCTTTTTGGTTTTCGAGAAATTCCGTTTTTTATGATTATTTCTTTTTTTTCAAAAAAATTTTTAGATATAAAAAACTTAGATAAAAAAAACTAACGGAGCTTGAATTTCTCAACCTTATTGTGGGGTGCTGTCAGAGTTCAGCCAGGGGTTGCAAATCTGGCGTCCAAACATGACTGCTCAAATCCTTTATTTTTTCGCGATATGGCGTTTTTATGTTTTTTTTTTTAGTTTTTTTTTTTTTTTCAAAAAACTTAGATATAAAAAAAACTAACCGAACTTGAATTTCTTAACCTTATAGTGGGTTGCTGTCAGAGTACAGCCAGGGCTTGCAAATCTGGCGTCCAAGTATGACTACTCAAATCTTTTTGGTTTTCGAGAAATTCCGTTTTTTATGATTATTTCTTTTTTTTTTTTCAAAAAAGTTTTTAGATATAAAAAACTTAGATAAAAAAAACTAACCGAGCTTGAATTTCTCAACCTTATTGTGGGGTGCTGTCAGAGTTCAGCCAGGGGTTGCAAATCTGGCGTCCAAACATGACTGCTCAAATCCTTTATTTTTTCGCGATATGGCGTTTTTATGTTTTTTTTTTTAGTTTTTTTTTTTTCAAAAAACTTAGATATAAAAAAACTAACCGAACTTGAATTTCTCAACCTTATAGTGGGTTGCTGTCAGGGTACAGCCAGGGGTTACAAATCTGGAGTCCAATTTTGACTGCTCAAATTCTTTTGGTTTTCGAGAATTGGCGTTTTTTATGATTTTTTCATATTTTTTTTTCAAAAAAAATTAGATGTAAAAAAGCTAGATAAAAAAACACTCAGAACTTCAATTTCTCATTTTTTAGTAGGTTGCTGTCAGGGTACATTCTGGGGTTGCAAATCTGGAGTCCCGGTATGACTGCTCAAATCTTTTTGGTTTTCGAGAAATTGCGTTTTCTATAATTTTTTTCGTTTTTTTTGATCAAAAAACAGATACAAAAAAAACCGAACTTCAAATTCTCAACTCTATCGTGGGGTGCTGCCAGGGTTCATTCAGTAGTTGCAAATCTGGAGTCTAAGTATAACTGCTCAAATCCTTTTGGTTCTTGAGAAATGGTGTTTTTTTTATTTTTTTATTATTAATTTTTCAAAAATCTTAGATATAAAAAAAATTAAGCGAAAATCATTTTCTCAACCCTATAGTGGGGTGCTGTCTGGGTAAAATCAGGGCTGGCAAATCTGGACTCTAACTATGACTGCTCAAATCTTGTTGGTTTTCGAGATATGGCTTTTTTATAATTTTTTAATAATTTAAAAAAAAACTTAGTATAGTGGGTTGCTGTCAGGGTACAGCCAGGGGTTACAAATCTGGAGTCCAATTTTGACTGCTCAAATTCTTTTGGTTTTCGAGAATTGGCGTTTTTTATGATTTTTTCATATTTTTTTTTCAAAAAAAATTAGATGTAAAAAAGCTAGATAAAAAAACACTCAGAACTTCAATTTCTCATTTTTTAGTAGGTTGCTGTCAGGGTACATTCTGGGGTTGCAAATCTGGAGTCCCGGTATGACTGCTCAAATCTTTTTGGTTTTCGAGAAATTGCGTTTTCTATAATTTTTTTCGTTTTTTTTGATCAAAAAACAGATACAAAAAAAACCGAACTTCAAATTCTCAACTCTATCGTGGGGTGCTGCCAGGGTTCATTCAGTAGTTGCAAATCTGGAGTCTAAGTATAACTGCTCAAATCCTTTTGGTTCTTGAGAAATGGTGTTTTTTTTATTTTTTTATTATTAATTTTTCAAAAATCTTAGATATAAAAAAAATTAAGCGAAAATCATTTTCTCAACCCTATAGTGGGGTGCTGTCTGGGTAAAATCAGGGCTGGCAAATCTGGACTCTAACTATGACTGCTCAAATCTTGTTGGTTTTCGAGATATGGCTTTTTTATAATTTTTTAATAATTTAAAAAAAAACTTAGATATAAAAAAACTTAGATACAAAAACCTAGAACTTAATTTTCTCAATCCTATAGTTGGGTGCTGTCAGGCTTTATTCAGGAGTTGCAAATCTGGCGTTCAATTGTGACTGCTCAAATTCTTTTGGCTTTCGAGAAATTGCGTTTTTTGTGATATTTTAGTTTTTTTCCAATTAACTTAGATATTAAAAAACTAACGGAACTTGAATTTCCCCACCCCATAGTGGGGTGCTATCAGGGTACATTCAGGGGTTGCAGATCTGGCGCCCAAGTGTGACTGCTCAAATCCATTTAATTTTCGAGAAATTGCGTTTTTTATGATTTTTTCAGTTGTTTTTTCAAAAAACTTAGATGTAAAAAAAATTAACCGAACTTCGATTTCTCAATCCCATAGTGGGTTGCTTTTAGGGTACATTCAGGGGTTGCAAATCTGGAGTCTAAGTATGGCGGCTCAATTTCTTTTTGGTTTTCGAGAAATGGCGTTTTTATGATTTTTTTTTTAAGTTTTTTTTTTCGAAAAACTTAGATATAAAAAAACTAACCGAACTTGAATTCCTCAACCTTATAGTGGGTTGCTGTCAAAGTACAGCCAGGGGTTGCAAATCTGGCGTCCAAGTATGACAACTCAAATCTTTTTGGTTTTCGAGAAATTCCGTTTTTTCTGATTATTTCTTTTTTATTTCAAAAAAAATTTTAGATATAAAAAACTTAGATACAAAAAACTAACCGAGCTTGGATTTCTCAACCTTATTGTGGGGTGCTGTCAGGGTACATTCAGGGGTTGCAAATCTGGCGTCCAAGTATGACTGCTCAAATCCTTTATTTTTTCGCGATATGGCGTTTTTATGTTTTTTTTTCAAAAAACTTAGATATAAAAAAACTAACCGAACTTGAATTTCTCAACCTTATAGTGGGTTGCTGTCAGGGTACAGCCAGGGGTTACAAATCTGGAGTCCAATTTTGACTGCTCAAATTCTTTTGGTTTTCGAGAATTGGCGTTTTTTATGATTTTTTCATGTTTTTTTTTTTTCAAAAAAAAATTAGATGTAAAAAAGCTAGATAAAAAAACACTCAGAACTTCAATTTCTCATTTTTTGGTGGGTTGCTGTCAGGGTACATTCTGGGGTTGCAAATCTGGAGTCCCGGTATGACTGCTCAAATCTTTTTGGTTTTCGAGAAATTGCGTTTTCTATGATTTTTTTCATTTTTTTGATCAAAAAACAGATATAAAAAAACCGAACTTCAAATTCTCAACTCTATCGTGGGGTGCTGCCAGGGTTCATTCAGTAGTTGCAAATCTGGAGTCTAAGTATAACTGCTCAAATCCTTTTGGTTCTTGAGAAATGGTGTTTTTATTATTTTCTACTATTTCTTTTTCAAAAATCTTAGATATAAAAAAAATTACGCGAAAATCATTTTCTCAACCCTATAGTGGGGTGCTGTCTAGGTAAAATCAGGGGTGGCAAATCTGGACTCTAACTATGACTGCTCAAATCTTGTTGGTTTTCGAGATATGGCTTTTTTATAATTTTTTAATAATTTAAAAAAAAACTTAGATATAAAAAAAAAACTTAGATACAAAAAACTAGAACTTAATTTTCTCAATCCTATAGTGGTGTGCTGTCAGGCTTTATTCAGGAGTTGCAAATCTGGCGTTCAATTGTGACTGCTCAAATTCTTTTGGCTTTCGAGAAATTGCGTTTTTTGTGATATTTTGGTTTTTTTCCAAAAAACTTAGATATTAAAAAACTAACCGAACTTGAATTTCCCCACCCCATAGTGGGGTGCTATCAGGGTACATTCAGGGGTTGCAGATCTGGCGCCCAAGTATGACTGCTCAAATCCATTTGGTTTTCGATAAATTGCGTTTTTTATGATTTTTTCAGTTGTTTTTTCAAAAAAAACTTAGATTTAAAAAAATTAACCGAACTTCAATTTCTCAATCCTATAGTGGGTTGCTTTTAGGGTACATTCAGGGGTTGCAAATCTGGAGTCTAAGTATGGCGGCTCAATTTCTTTTTGGTTTTCGAGAAATGGCGTTTTTATGATTATTTCTTTTTTTTTTTTCAAAAAAATTTAGTTATAAAAAAATTAGATACAAAAAACTAACCGAGCTTGAATTTCTCAACCTTGTTGTGGGGTGCTGTCAGGGTACATTCAGGGGTTGCAGATCTGGCGCCCAAGTATGACTGCTCAAATCCATTTGGTTTTCGATAAATTGCGTTTTTTATGATTTTTTCAGTTGTTTTTTCAAAAAAACTTAGTTATAAAAAAACTAACCGAACTGAATTTCTCAACCTTATAGTGGGTTGCTGTCAGAGTACAGCCAGGGGTTGCAAATCTGGCTTCCAAGTATGACTACTCAAATCTTTTTGGTTTTCGAGAAATTCAGTTTTTTATGATTATTTCTTTTTTTTTTTTCAAAAAAATTTAGTTATAAAAAAATTAGATACAAAAAACTAACCGAACTTGAATTTCTCAACCTTATAGTGGGTTGCTGTCAGGGTAAAATCAGGGGTGGCAAATCTGGACTCTAACTATGACTGCTCAAATCTTGTTGGTTTTCGAGATATGGCTTTTTTATAATTTTTTAATAATTTAAAAAAAAAACTTAGATATAAAAAAACTTAGATACAAAAAACTAGAACTTAATTTTCTCAATCCTATTGTGGGGTGCTGTCAGGCTTTATTCAGGAGTTGCAAATCTGGCGTTCAATTGTGACTGCTCAAGTTCTTTTGGCTTTCGAGAAATTGCGTTTTTTGTGATATTTTAGTTTTTTTCCAATTAACTTAGATATTAAAAAACTAACGGAACTTGAATTTCCCCACCCCATAGTGGGGTGCTATCAGGGTACATTCAGGAATTGCAGATCTGGCGCCCAAGTGTGACTGCTCAAATCCATTTAATTTTCGAGAAATTGCGTTTTTTATGATTTTTTCAGTTGTTTTTTCAAAAAACTTAGATGTAAAAAAAATTAACCGAACTTCGATTTCTCAATCCCATAGTGGGTTGCTTTTATGGTACATTCAGGGGTTGCAAATCTGGAGTTCAAGTATGGCGGCTCAATTTCTTTTTGGTTTTCGAGAAATGGCGTTTTTATGATTTTTTTTTTTAAGTTTTTTTTTTTCAAAAAACTTAGATATAAAAAAAAAAAACTAACCGAACTTGAATTTCTCAACCTTATAGTGGGTTGCTGTCAGAGTACAGCCAGGGCTTGCAAATCTGGCGTCCAATTATGACTACTCAAATCTTTTTGGTTTTCGAGAAATTCCGTTTTTTATGATTATTTCTTTTTTTTTTCAAAAAAATTTTTAGATATAAAAAACTTAGATACAAAAAACTAACCGAGCTTGAATTTTTCAACCTTATTGTGGGGTGCTGTCAGGGTACATTCAGGGGTTGCAAATCTGGCGTCCAAGTATGACTGCTCAAATCGTTTAATTTTTCGCGATATGGCGTTTTTATCTTTTTTTTTTTTAGTTTTTTTTTTCAAAAAACTTAGATATAAAAAAACTAACCGAACTTGAATTTCTCAACCTTATAGTGGGTTGCTGTCAGGGTACAGCCAGGGGTTACAAATCTGGAGTCCAAATATGACTGCTCAAATTCTTTTGGTTTTCGAGAATTGGCGTTTTTTTGAGCCGGTAGAATAACCCGTCGTGGAAATGGTATAGCAACACGACCAATACCAGCAGCCAAAGCGCCAAATCCACTGCCGCGTTGTCGGTAGTGTCCAGAGAAATGAGGAATGGAAGCTTGCTTTGCATAATATTGTTCCATTGGTTTTCAATCAAAGCGCTTGAATTTTAGAGTCAACACAACTTTACCAGTTCCTGCAAAGGGCACTAGTATTCCAGTTTCTGTGCGCAACTGTAACGATATTGATTGAACAGATGAACTGAATAATTTTTTGTAGTCTAAATAAGTGAAGTTTCTTCGATGATTAGGTTCAATGCTGCAGGCACTACCGTTTTTGATGCGTCTATTTGAATCAATGACGCGTAACAATTGGGCCTTTGCATCACCAACAGTTTGGTTTTGAATAATGTCAATATAGACAAAATTTAGACTTGTCCCACTTGATAAGTCATATGGGAAATGAGATTCGTACAGTTCGTTTCCCTCATAAGATGCATCGAAGGAGGGTATCGTTTTGTAACCAATGTGATATTCACCGTTCTCATCAAGCTTTGCATTGTAGCCTAACAGACTGGGTATTTGGGGACTTGGGAATGAGATTTCTTCATTTGCGTTCATCCAAATGCTCATGCTATTCGTGATTTCTTGAGGACTTGCATCAAAATGAATTTTGTCTTTGAGAGAACTTGAACTTCTCAACCTTATAGTGGGTTGCGTTCTCATCAAGCTTTGCATTGTAGCCTAACAGACTGGGTATTTGGGGACTTGGGAATGAGATTTCTTCATTTGCGTTCATCCAAATGCTCATGCTATTCGTGATTTCTTGAGGACTTGCATCAAAATGAATTTTGTCTTTGAGAGAACTTGAATTTCTCAACCTTATAGTGGGTTGCTGTCAGAGTACAGCCAGGGGTTGCAAATCTGGCTCCCAAGTATGACTACTCAAATCTTCTTGGTTTTCGAGAAATTCAGTTTTTTATGATTATTTCTTTTTTTTTTCAAAAAAATTTAGTTATAAAAAAATTAGATACAAAAAACTAACCGAGCTTGAATTTCTCAACCTTGTTGTGGGGTGCTGTCAGGGTACATTCAGGGGTTGCAAATCAGGCGTCCAAGTATGACTGCTCAAATCCTTTAATTTTTCGCGATATGGTGTTTTTATCTTTTTTTTTTAGTTTTTTTTTCTTCAAAAAACTTAGATATAAAAAAACTAACCGAACTTGAATTTCTCAACCTTATAGTGGGTTGCTGTCAGGGTAAAATCAGGGGTGGCAAATCTGGACTCTAACTATGACTGCTCAAATCTTGTTGGTTTTCGAGATATGGCTTTTTTATAATTTTTTAATAATTTAAAAAAAAAACTTAGATATAAAAAAACTTAGATACAAAAAACTAGAACTTAATTTTCTCAATCCTATAGTGGGGTGCTGTCAGGCTTTATTCAGGAGTTGCAAATCTGGCGTTCAATTGTGACTGCTCAAATTCTTTTGGCTTTCGAGAAATTGCGTTTTTTGTGATATTTTAGTTTTTTTCCAATTAACTTGGATATTAAAAAACTAACGGAACTTGAATTTCCCCACCCCATAGTGGGGTGCTATCAGGGTACATTCAGGGGTTGCAGATCTGGCGCCCAAGTGTGACTGCTCAAATCCATTTAATTTTCGAGAAATTGCGTTTTTTATGATTTTTTCAGTTGTTTTTTCAAAAAACTTAGATGTAAAAAAAATTAACCGAACTTCGATTTCTCAATCCCATAGTGGGTTGCTTTTATGGTACATTCAGGGGTTGCAAATCTGGAGTTCAAGTATGGCGGCTCAATTTCTTTTTGGTTTTCGAGAAATGGCGTTTTTATGATTTTTTTTTTTTAAGTTTTTTTTTTCAAAAAACTTAGATATAAAAAAAAAAAACTAACCGAACTTGAATTTCTCAACCTTATAGTGGGTTGCTGTCAGAGTACAGCCAGGGCTTGCAAATCTGGCGTCCAATTATGACTACTCAAATCTTTTTGGTTTTCGAGAAATTCCGTTTTTTATGATTATTTCTTTTTTTTTTCAAAAAAATTTTTAGATATAAAAAACTTAGATACAAAAAACTAACCGAGCTTGAATTTTTCAACCTTATTGTGGGGTGCTGTCAGGGTACAGCCAGGGGTTACAAATCTGGAGTCCAAATATGACTGCTCAAATTCTTTTGGTTTTCGAGAATTGGCGTTTTTTTATGAGCCGGTAGAATAACCCGTCGTGGAAATGGTATAGCAACACGACCAATACCAGCAGCCAAAGCGCCAAATCCACTGCCGCGTTGTCGGTAGTGTCCAGAGAAATGAGGAATGGAAGCTTGCTTTGCATAATATTGTTCCATTGGTTTTCAATCAAAGCGCTTGAATTTTAGAGTCAACACAACTTTACCAGTTCCTGCAAAGGGCACTAGTATTCCAGTTTCTGTGCGCAACTGTAACGATATTGATTGAACAGATGAAGTGAATAATTTTTTGTAGTCTAAATAAGTGAAGTTTCTTCGATGATTAGGTTCAATGCTGCAGGCACTACCGTTTTTGATGCGTCTATTTGAATCAATGACGCGTAACAATTGGGCCTTTGCATCACCAACAGTTTGGTTTTGAATAATGTCAATATAGACAAAATTTAGACTTGTCCCACTTGGGAAATGAGATTCGTACAGTTCGTTTCCCTCATAAGATGCATCGAAGGAGGGTATCGTTTTGTAACCAATGTGATATTCACCGTTCTCATCAAGCTTTGCATTGTAGCCTAACAGACTGGGTATTTGGGGACTTGGGAATGAGATTTCTTCATTTGCGTTCATCCAAATGCTCATGCTATTCGTGATTTCTTGAGGACTTGCATCAAAATGAATTTTGTCTTTGAGAGAACTTGAACTTCTCAACCTTATAGTGGGTTGCGTTCTCATCAAGCTTTGCATTGTAGCCTAACAGACTGGGTATTTGGGGACTTGGGAATGAGATTTCTTCATTTGCGTTCATCCAAATGCTCATGCTATTCGTGATTTCTTGAGGACTTGCATCAAAATGAATTTTGTCTTTGAGAGAACTTGAATTTCTCAACCTTATAGTGGGTTGCTGTCAGGGTACAGCCAGGGGTTACAAATCTGGAGTCCAAATATGACTGCTCAAATTCTTTTGGTTTTCGAGAATTGGCGTTTTTTTATGAGCCGGTAGAATAACCCGTCGTGCAAACGGTATAGCAACACGACCAATACCAGCAGCCAAAGCGCCAAATCCACTGCCGCGTTGTCGGTAGTGTCCAGAGAAATGAGGAATGGAAGCTTGCTTTGCATAATATTGTTCCATTGGTTTTCAATCAAAGCGCTTGAATTTTAGAGTCAACACAACTTTACCAGTTCCTGCAAAGGGCACTAGTATTCCAGTTTCTGTGCGCAACTGTAACGATATTGATTGAACAGATGAAGTGAATAATTTTTTGTAGTCTAAATAAGTGAAGTTTCTTCGATGATTAGGTTCAATGCTGCAGGCACTACCGTTTTTGATGCGTCTATTTGAATCAATGACGCGTAACAATTGGGCCTTTGCATCACCAACAGTTTGGTTTTGAATAATGTCAATATAGACAAAAATTAGACTTGTCCCACTTGATAAGTCATATGGGAAATGAGATTCGTACAGTTCGTTTCCCTCATAAGATGCATCGAAGGAGGGTATCGTTTTGTAACCCATCTGATATTCACCGTTCTCATCAAGCTTTGCATTGTAGCCTAACAGACTGGGTATTTGGGGACTTGGGAATGAGGTTTCTTCATTTGCGTTCATCCAAATGCTCATGCTATTCGTGATTTCTTGAGGACTTGCATCAAAATGAATTTTGTCTTTGAGAGAACTTGAATTTCTCAACCTTATAGTGGGTTGCTGTCAGAGTACAGCCAGGGGTTGCAAATCTGGCGTCCAAGTGTGACTACTCAAATCTTTTTGGTTTTCGAGAAATTACGTTTTTTATGATTATTTCTTTTTTTTTTCAAAAAAATTTAGTTATAAAAAAATTAGATACAAAAAACTAACCGAGCTTGAATTTCTCAACCTTGTTGTGGGGTGCTGTCAGGGTACATTCAGGGGTTGCAAATCAGGCGTCCAAGTATGACTGCTCAAATCCTTTAATTTTTAGCGATATGGCGTTTTTATCTTTTTTTTTTTTTAGTTTTTTTTTTTTTCAAAAAACTTAGATATAAAAAAACTAACCGAACTTGAATTTCTCAACCTTATAGTGGGTTGCTGTCAGGGTACAGCCAGGGGTTACAAATCTGGAGTCCAAATATGACTGCTCAACTTCTTTTGGTTTTCGAGAATTGGCGTTTTTTTATGATTTTTTCATGTTTTTTTTCAAAAAAAAATTAGATGTAAAAAAGCTAGATAAAAAATCACTCAGAACTTCAATTTCTCATTTTTAGTGGGTTGCTGTCAGGGTACATTCTGGGGTCGCAAATCTGGAGTCCAGGAATGACTGCTTAAATCCTTTTGTTTTTCTAGAATTTTGGTCTGTCTGTTTTCTGAAGACTTGGTTTTGTAGCACCGGAGGTGCGATTGACGCGCTAAACGAATCGTTGAAGCATGACGACTCGTCCTCGTCGGAAGTATTGGCCTCCAGATCGGCAATATCCCCGCTATCTATATCACTGTCGTTGGTTTGTGCTGCCTGAATCAGACCGGGGTCTGGAGTTGGCCAACTGCTTTTGACCTGGTCCATCAGTTGACGAAGCGAACGATGTGGTTGTGTATTTTCAACTGCAAAACTATCCTCAGAGTAGTCATCGTCAATTTCCGGATGGTCTCAGTCAACGTTTTGGGTGTTCGCGATTTCTTCAGACACCTCATCTAGGAAATCGTCACAATCCCCCGACACTGGCTATTGACCATCTTCAAAAATGGCATCCTTTTTTCCAAATCGTCATCATCATTTGGACCCGAATTTGCAACGGCGGCGTTTTCATCACTATCGTCAAGGCCAATCGCAGTTTCACCCACGATAATTTTGTGACCATAGGGAAGAGTCTGCTTGCCATCATCGAGGATGTAGCATCTGTCATCAAAAGCTGATAACGATGTTTTCGTCGAAGTCACAGTTTGCAGGTTGTGTGACTCGGATGCGATTCGACTGTTTTAAGTTTTGAATAACGAGCCAGAGGTCAAGGTGTCTCGATATCGCTGTTGAGTCAACATCTTCTGAGCAGCTTTCGATACTTTTCTGCAGTCTAAATAAAATTAAATCATTACTAACCCATTTAACGATTGTCAGTTTTGTATGGTAAAAAAATGGAATTTTTTTGTGGCTGCTACATCAACTTGAAGTCCAGGTGCAACAAAAGGTGACGTGAAGGTCAAGTGTGACCTTGAAATGAGTCATTGAAAAATTTCGTTGACAAAAAATCTCGCCGACAAAATTTTTTTTCAAAAAAAATTCCCGCTCAAAAAAAAGTTTTTTTTTTTTTCATAAAAAAAAAATCACCGCCCAAATAAGATTTTTTTGAAATCAAAATAAGTTTTCGCCGAAAAAAAAAATTAAAAAAAAAGTTTCCCGCCACAAAAGTTTGAAAAAATCCCCGCCCAAAAAAAAAAGTTTTTTTTATACAAGATAAATTTTCGCCGACCAAAAAACTACCTGCTAAAAAAATTTCAAAAAAAACAATTTTTGCCAAAAAGTTAATAAAATAAAAATAAAGGCAGATGAAAAAGATTACATCTGGACAAAATGGAACAAAGCTTGGGTTTGAGGGACATATACTCGGTTATCATGTCCCCTGGAAAATCACCCTTGAATTTTGAAATAACCATTTTGTTTTTTGGCTCGAAGAGAGGGTGGTTTTTTGGGTAATTTGACAGGTCAAGTTCATGCAAAATTTTTCTTTTTTAGGAAATTTCGCGGTATAAATCTTCTTTTTTGATTTCGTACAGGAGACTCTCCGTATCAGAATAGAGAAGTTGACATTCAAAATTTGTTTTCATTATATCATAATAAAAAATACATGTGAAACTTTGCTAATTCAAGATAACTAGCTCCCACAATTAGCGGCACATCCCAGTAAATTTTTGTTGGATTCAAAGTGAAACGCTACGCAAGCAAGAAGGAGTGTATCACAGTTAAGATACAAGTTGTGATAATCCTCCAAGTTCTGACATTTGAGCTCTCCGACAACTTTTCTTGCTTGTTCCAGATCCGCTTCTGAAACTAATAATTTTCCTCCATTCAAAACATCGGACCAATGTTATAAGGGAGGCAGGTCTCTTCTGCAAAATTTTCTGTAAGATGTACGAATAAGGGTAGAAAGCTTTTTGTCGTATCAGACATCGTGGCTTTTTCGTCTCGTTTGCAAAATACTCGTTCAAAATCGACATTTTTTGCACTGGTAGATTATCAACCAATTTTAGCAAGGAAGAATTTAAGAACTTGCAGGAGTCAAGGAATCTGAGGTTCTCGGAAACTTTTGATCAGCTCTTTTCTTCCTTTTTATAGTTTTAATTAGGACTCCAATGCTTAACGATATATATTTTTTGTCGATGCTGGGTATAACACTCATTGTACTGGTTGGCTCGCATTCATGAAATGCTAGAAAAATGTGGTGAAGATCATAGTTCTGGATGTTATGTCCAATGACTGGAGTAAAATTCACAGTTCGTCTTGCTAGGTGGCATTTTTCATGTGACCATCCCAGAAACTTTCCAGAAAAATGACAGGTCAAGACATTTTTGGTGCTCATTGGTAAAATGTATACAGCAAATCCAACATGTTGATGTGTTTGCTTTGTTCAACAATTCCTGACTTACAAGGAAATGAGTAAATCGTCGCTTTTGATCATATATCTCTCTGCTAATTGACGCAACTGGTTGAGAAACTTTTTCATTCATTGATCAGAGCTGTCATAGTCAAAGAAGTAGGGATGTGAGTTTCCGTGGTCAATTACAGCCAATGAGTATCCACGAGCTTGATATTTTTGTACAACTCGGGTTGATAATCGCTGATGATTATCAGGGCAAGTATGTACAGGTTTTAAAAAAGATTCAAAGTCGAAGTAAATTACAATTGGTACAAACCACAAGGCCTGAATGTGTTTCAACTCGTATCGGTTGCTACCTTTTTCTGCTAAAGGCATGACTACTAGGGTAAAGTTCATGATCCTTACAAGACTGGATGCGTTGCTCATGAGCTTTTTCTCTCCAGCTAATGTGATAACAGTTTCTACATAAGTACTTGCATGGGCGATGTCTATATCCTTTGATTTCAGATGAATTTTTCGCAAATCGGTTATAAGTACATAGTGATACTTTGCAGGCTCGTACAAGAGAAGTAGATCCATGTCAAATATCTGAAATTCAGTGTTGCTATCACTGTTGGGTCGTTTTGATATACACATAAGCAACAAGTCTCCCTTTTGGTACTGGAACACATTTACCCGCACATGGTTGAGTTGTTCCAAGTTTCCAATTGATGCGAAACTCATGGGCAAATCAAAAGTACCTTGGGTATGTATCAGGCTGTGTTGGCGCAGCTGCTGGTTTTAATTTTTGTTGATCAGTCAGAAGTAGGCTAATGCCATGCTTCAGATTATAAGCACCCGTAAAGCAAAGATCGAAAAAATTATGATCGTCGTGATTTCTAATTTTTATCAAATTCTGGGATTCTCCAATTCGAAAAGGCAAGTCCTTATAAAATGATTCATGGATTGGAGAAAACTTTGCAAGTTTAACAAAAACTTGAATTACGTGTTGCAAAACCCAACCGCTTCCATAGGATGCAAAAGTCTCCAAAACTGCTTGCATTTTTTCGACCATTTCAAAAAACTCGTCATCTTCTAATCCCAAGCTCACCAATAGTTTCATGTCGAAGTTTGCATAAATGTCAATCCGTTCTTCGGGTTCGATATTACTAGAATCGATTATTGCTCTGGGTTTTATCAAACCCAAATTAGCGCTGAACTGAACTTTTCTAGCTCCTTCTGCAACACGTTCCATTATGAGTTTTTGAATTTGATCTTTTTGTCTCGCATAAATTGCAAAAGATCATTCGACTGATTTTCATCCGTTGGTTGGTTCCCGCCAATCAGGTATGTCTCAAGAATACCAAAAAAAAACAGACTCACTTTTTTGAAGACTTGTGACGTTGATTTCGTCTCCATCAGCAGCACGCTTATCACAGAGGAGCATCACCAGCGGCACTTGTAAGAGCTAAGTCAGCAGAGGCAGCTCTCAGAACAGGTAGACCATGGGTTGCTAGTAAATGAGTTGATAAGTTTTTTGGGGAATGAAAGCCCAAATGACAATAGTCACAAACACCTCAAAGTTAACCATGAGTGTGAAGAATGTTTTTGTAAATTTGATAGCATTTGAGCTGTGAATGAGCACTCCATGCATCGATAAATAATCAGGCCTTCAACAAAATGTTTTTCACTCTCATGGCGAATGCTATTGCTCTTGTTTGCATATGTCAATGAACGAAAATTGCATTTGAGTTTTTTTTTAAATTTGTTAAGCAATTGATTACTAGAAGTAGATTCGAGCGATCTCAACTTATAATCATATACAACAGAAATTAGGAAAACATAACTGTTCATCTAAAAATTGTAGACAAAACGGTTTGTGTTTCGGACGCGCAATTTTGAATTTGAATTAACACTCCCGCCAAAATTCGAAATATATTCAAATTATCCGCCTTAATGTACCTGCTGAAATACTATTGGTTGTCATAGGTTGAATAACGTGAAATACTCAGACATTTTTACAAAAGATCACAATCTGAGTTACGTGATCACGGAAATGCTCTCAAAATCGTTTTAGTTTATGAGTTTCACGTTTCAAAATGTACGTCGCGAAGTAGGGAATATTTCGAAATTTAGAATCTGAACTGAGCCTGTCTTAATATATGTACTGAGCATGTAGTCTTATATGGAATGTCTAAACAAGCTAGTACTTTGTTTGAACACCAGTTTTTTTATTTGAAATTCAATTACAGATAGATTCGTTAAGTCAATTAATTGTTGTTTGCTATCACTTTTCTATAAAGCTTCAACATTGACTAATTTGGTTGCTGAATACAATATTGCTATATAGAGGGTTCGAAAAACTCCGGATTTAAAGAAACTGTAAGACTGGAATCTATCCTAGGATATGTCATCAAAATTACATTATATTAGCAATGGTGGGTTAGTTGTTTTAAGGCGGAGTAAGGGTTTTAGTGTTTCCTCCAAAACTAATGAGAAATCTTGTCATTTTTTAAAAGACAAATTACGTGAAATTGCTTAAAGATTGTATTTAAGGCTCTTTGCTATAGATGTTCTTCTTTTTACTACCATTTTTCCAGTAGAAACATCCCATTTTCTTTACTAATAAAAAAATAGCAATTAAAAAAATAGCTATCAAAATTTTTTCTGAACCCTTGGCTAAAAAACGCGTAGCTCGGTAAGAGCAGCTATATGAGTAGTCGGAAGCCTATATTCGGACCTTTTAACAAAAAGAAAGGAAATTGGCATAGGATGAGGCTTTTTCAAAAAGTTAAGTCTGTATCTCTTCAATGGACGGTCTGAACATAGTTGTGCGACATGAAAATGCTTCTCTCAACCAGTTAATCACTTTTGTACAGAAGTTCAAAGACTATAGATCCTCAAGTTTACGAGATAAATTTTCAGACCACTTTCCGAAAATTAAAAAATTAAGTTTTTTTTTGCTAAACGACTTGTCCAACAATCACTAACAGAGTCGTTTATTATGCTCTCCTTTTCCTGGAGCAACATGACGAGTGAAGCATTAAGAGGCAGAGAACTTTAATTAAGAAGATGTTTACACACAATAAAACCAAATGAAAGCTAGCAAATTTCACTCTCAATTTCAATTTTAAATACATACAAATTCAAAAAACGAAAGTCAAACAATATCAATCTCAGATTCAAAGTTAAATAAGATACAATTTTTCCTGAGCTTTTTCTAGTGTTTTAAGCTTTCGCTTTTTCTTTGGCGCAAGACATAGAGAAGGAGTTAAGTTTTCCAAGTGATTACTCACTGTCGCTACAAGGGTGCGCGTTGGATTTGAACAACCTGGTTCATCAAGCCACGGTGACACTACAGGAGAAGGATCAGCTTCCGGGGTAACTAATAATGGTGACTCAATCTGCCCCATTCCCCATAAACGGTCAAAAAATTCATTTTTCTTCAAAGTATTCTAACTGGTTTTCACACATCGGAGTAACATGACAATCGTAATTATACAAAAAATTTACTACTGATTTTGCCAAAGTTGAATTATAAATCTGAAGAGCAAGACACTTGTCTGGATAGTTATATTTTCCAGAATTTACAAGGTAACTCAAATACATCATATTGAGTTTTTCGTCTTCCTTCGACATCTTTAAGGAAAGTTTACTGAATAAGTGTAAAAAAAATTTGATTATCATGATATGATTCGTACAAGTCCACTCATCAGAATAAAAAATTCTTTCCTTAATTATTATCTTTCCTTTCGTTAATTATTGTAACGAAATTATCATAAACGTTTTCTCAAAAATTGGTTCTTTGATGATTAGCATATCCGGCAAAAATATAGCAAGGCATTTTTGAAGAAATGTCAGAAGAAAATAAACGTAACGCTTTTGAAAAGAAAATGAAATGAATTGTGAAAATTCCTCAAGAGATTAAAATAGGGATTGGTCTTCTAGAATTAGAATTATTGGGACCTCCTCCTTTGTAGTTTCTTATCAGTAAAGGAATGTAGGGTTTGTAAGTTATTTATGTTGCATTGCACGGTATTTTATGTATATCTAATTTGCTTTCAAACAAATGGCTAGTTTGAAACACTACTTTAAACATTGTGACTTATGACGGCCATTAAATTTCTTATCAGTTGCACATGATCAAAATACTAATCCACTTGAACCAAATTGCAATCGAATAGTTTCGCGATATAAAGTACATGTGTGCTTATGTTAAAATAGTTACAACGCTTTTTTTTGCAAACCTATACAATCAGTGTAATATACCGTTACTGGCAATTATTGATTGAGCGTTAGGTGTTGCTTTGTATTCTAGAGTGATGAAGTTTGAAGTATGTATGTTGGATGTGCGGTCTAGGCTTTTGAATCTTCAGCTTAGGGATGCGCTTTGTGATGGATACCCCGTTCTTTCTTAGATTGAATAAAGTGAGTTTTGAAAGTTCAATTCTTTAGAGCTACGATTTTTACTGGCTCTCTTTTGTTACTGATCTAATGATCTCCTTATTGTTTACTTTGAGCAAATATACTTTAACATCTCGTCATTGGCATAGTATGAGTTTACAATTTAATCTATAAAGCGTCTAATTCGCTCCTATTAATGTAATTTAGCGAGATTAATTAACATAGGTGTTTAGCACTATCTTACATAACTACACTTAATTATTCTTCCCTGGCGGCTATAATTGTGGAAAGGCACAAGTGGTTATATGGATATATCAATAAATTAACTGTACACTTTATTAAGTTTACTGCGGTTATTAGATTAAATTTACTGCTTTTAAATTTTCTAAACAATAATGCTTTGAACGTTTCTTAAATTTTAAGTTGTGATAGCACCATCACACTATATTTTTTTTAGATTAAATAGATTAGATTTGTAACTAAATTAAAGCGGAACACAAATATACGCAAAGGGTTGTCCCAGTATTTAAGCTACAATTAGAATCTCTTATTAAAGAGAAGCAAAGTTATATGCTTAATGGAAGCCACTCGGTCAGTCAGAATGAAAATGAGGGTGTATTAGATGAGTTACACTTTTAACTGCTCAAATTTGAGTTACGCTCTCCTCACGATCTTTGTTAATGTCAATAGTGGAGGCCGGTCTTCTTCCAGATATTCCCGCAGACGAACAGGTTGAGGTCCTTCGCGAATATGTTTTCGGTATTTGGTGTCCGTTGATTTCGTCTTGAGTAAGTACCATATTTTTCTCTCAGATCTTAGATCCCTGTTCTACAAACTATTGTCTATTAGCTGCAGATACTGATAGTACGGGTTTAAATTCGATTCTTCCATCGCCAGATTTCATAAATTTCGGTGTTAATCGTCTAAAGATCGCAAAGCGGTGATATAGATTCATCACCAGTGCATGTAGCAGTAAATTTCCGAAGAACACAACTATGGTCAATGTCAGAGACAGTTTGAGTGGAACATACTGTTCCATCTTGTCCACAAGGCTAGGTTTAAGCAGTCGCATATTGTGTGCAATAAGCTTTGCTATTTCGTTCAGCTGATCTACTTTTGTCAGGTGTGGACTGTCAATGAGTTGCGCGTTAACTTCTCTGAGTAGTTTCACTCCGGCGTCTGTTTTGGATTCGAAGTATGGGAGGTCTGCTTAGTCTGGTAGCTCTGAAATCAAATGTGCTAACGGGTTCGGTAGAGATACGCTGATCCGTTTTGCAGGGATTTTGTCGCAGCTGTCTAAATCAGGTCTAGTTTTTAGATATTTGCTTATTAGCTGTGTCCCACAGTCCATGGTTATTAAGCAAATATTGCAGCCACGGTGGTCTTCTCGTTTGGGCGTGTTCAGTTCAACGAGACTGTACTCCCGTAACGAGAACGCAACACTGGCCGAAGTGATTAGCCAGATTCCGTATCCAAGGTTGGTCGCTTTTTTAGGTGTTGGGAGAAGATATTTTTCAGTCTCGCATACCGTCAATGCTGTCATTGTGGAGTGGAAGTATAACATTACCAGACATAATGATTATCCTAAGTTTGTCTCCATTGTTTGATGACAGAACCGGTACGTCGAGGTACGCAAGCAGTTGGCGTACTGGTCTTCTGCCAGAACTGTTGTCTCCATGGAGTCCTATATGGTCAGATAGGGTCCTTCAGTGACCCATTTGATGGCTTCGGTCGGATCAGCTTGAGGCATAGGTATCATCTGGGCCCGGTACATATGGAAAGCTGTTTGACTCGATGCGTCATATTATGAGTGGATATCGCTTGTCGGTATCGCAAGGGTCAGTCGGTGGTTTGTTGTGTGCAGCGCGTTGGTGATACAACGTATGTTCCCTATGGGTGGCTACATTGTGTTGTCACCGTCATGAATGTTTCTGGGTGCTCCTCTCTATTATCGATTGGGCTGCATGTCCCGGAAAACCCACCTTTACAACTAACTCATTGCGCAAGGATTCGGATGGTTCGACACAAGCTGTTTTTAACACTAATTCTAACTTTAACAACTCCGATATAGATAATCTCGGTGAATTCCAAGACTCAGAACCCATCCCGTCTACTTTTACACAGCCACCTTTTCAAGCCATCCCTTACCAACTCCTCGAGAATCCTCTCCAGCCCCTCTTCCTATACTGATGCCACTCCTTTTCTTTCCCCGACGTCTAGCGATCAACCAGACACACCTAGTCCCATAACAGAGAACCAGTTAGAGCTCGAGTTAGTTAATTTATTACACTACAACAACAACTTTATAACACTAACAATTCACCAGTTATTGCACTCTATCTTACCATCAGAATCCTCAAATCAATCCACAAATGTAACAGAAGCCAGAGCCCTCAGAGTTTTTAAACGTAAACATCCCAACGCACAATCCCAACTCCTAATCAGCCGCTCCCAATCAGCCCGACTATTTTCCTTTCATCCACAACATACTAACACCAAAGAATTTTAAGCTTACAACTTACCATTTCCCCTCATTATGCTTACTACCTGACCACTAGCGACAACCAACTGAACTTCGTTGATGAATAGAGCCTGTTTCCCAAGCGTTCATGGACCTCATGCTACCACTTCACTAATCATTTAGCCCTTCCGTTATACAACACCTCCGCAGATAACGAATTATGCCAATCTCGACTACACAAACTAACAACCGCTTTCCACGAGAAACAACTCGTCACAGTAGGACCACGAGATAACAGATTCTCCATAAATCATTATGACCACGCCATCACACGCTACATGGAAAACACCCCTAATAAGGACAACTCTGGCAAATACCCTCAACTCACCGAAATTTTTTTTATCAAATCCGAATATAAATTTAATATCGACAGCACTAGCAAGAAATAAGACAACATCATCGCTGCAGCACTCAAAAACACTAAAGCATATGAATCATACTTTAATAAATTCAACGATTTTGCACAAATTTTCACTTCCCTACACCTACGGAACGTGACTTACTCTTTTCACTTGAAATTATGCTACGCACAAAACATACACCTAATACAAATTCATACAACACCACTATACATCTAATACACCATCACGAAACCCACAACACAAATTTATATTCATTAATTCAAAATATATTTTGCCTGCTTTTTAAACTTCACTTACTGCATCAACAACACTAATCTTCACGGCATCCTTCATAATTACGATCCCATTCGACAAATCTATATATTCTGCCCACTAACCAAATCCTTTGATGTTGACGCCTCCCGCCCACTAATTGTCCCCCACGAATATAGACAGCCCATTAGGATCACCATGCTAGAATATATCCATAACACTATTTATAACCATAAATTGTATAACTTACTTCAAAATACATCGCACGAATTCTCACGTGATAACGAAGAACTTAGGACCATCAGAGCGCTGGAGCTTCTCTGCTTCAAACTAAAAACATCATCCGCATGCTTGCGGAACTCATCAAATCATCCGACACAATCCGAACTAATTTCCCCAATGGATTTTTTGATGATTACAACGCTTCATAAGTATGTATTAAATATTTCAACTAACAAATATAAAAACACTCACCATTTTTTAAAATAGTTTTTCACTTTTTTTTAGATATCACCGATCCTTCATCTAAAAAGAACAAAAACCTTAATAAAAATTATCATTTTTCTACAATTTTTTAGAACTCTATTTAACAAGTGAAGTAAGTTCTTAAAGCAGTGAGTTTAAATAAAAGCAGCAGTAAAATTTAAATAATAAAAGTAGTAACTTATAAAATTGCATAAAAATTAAAAGAAAACTAATTTTTTTCTGCAACGCTTCTTTTATAGTTTTCAAATATGTCTTAACTTGCCCATAATTCACACGCTCTTTCCACCAACTCGCAAACTCTCCCATGAAGAATAGTTTAATAAATGAATTTCAAGTTTCAATTATAACTGATAACAACTCTAATTTGTTTTCACACGTTTCAAACTTTCTTTAACTCGGTTGGAAGGAATTATAAGAGTAAGCTTAAACTAACAAACGCAGCTTGCTAACGCCACAATAACACAAACTAATAGCATGAATAAAAAAGAAAGTCCAACGGTAGCCAAACTGGATTAAATCCAGATAAAATCTGGATGAATTTTTTTTTGAAACTAACTCACCCTGAAGTTTTATAAGAACCAAAACACACAAAAAAATACTTCTGAGAAAAGGTTATAGCCAAAACAAAAAAGAGAAAAATACCTGATGGAAATAAATTAAATGGTTGAACACAAAGTGAGACACTGCCCAAAGAGACGATAAAAAGTATACTCCTTGCCTCAGCAACCAGAGGGACGTCCTGAGCATGCTCTATAGCCGACCTAACCCACCGCGCTACACCCACGCTTTGTGAGCCACACACTATTTTTGACGAGAGTTGCTCTAGGGTGAGCTACTTTTTAAAATAACTGAACTAAATAAAAACGCTTTTGCGAAAACAACTAATACTAAATCATAACTAAAAAATTGACTTCTTTAACACGATGTAGATATATAAATGCTATGTAATGTTATCTAAAAAATTTTTTAGAGCCGAAGGAACGAGCAGTAAAGGAGATGAAGACTCGATTACATTCCAAATCTGGAATGGCGAATCTATTGGTTTATTGCTGTAGTCACTACCCTCAAAGGATTTAAAGTATGGACTTAACATCACAGCAAAGGAAACCATTAAAACAGACCAATGGCCAACTCTATGTTGATCTCACATACCGATCCTAGTCACATGGCATTTCACACGGAAAGGTAAAACTTCATCTTGCACGTAGTCTCGCTCTAAGCTTAACGAAACCGATACATTTTCGCATCGATCTAAAGTCTTGACACGATCACCCAAGACGACCCACGATCAAACGAGACCCTCCTTTGGAATACGAACAGCTGTTCTTCCTCTCTCTACTTTAACATCTACATCTCTCTCCTCTTCACGAAGTCACTGCTCCAACCTCTCAAAGAAAAATACTTCACCCGTCCTTCACTACAATAAACAATTAAAAACAAAAACTCTCTGAACCCCGGATGGGTGGAACCAGTTCTAAACTTAGTGTTTATAAACCAATTAAATTATTGATAAATCTATCCCTATAAAAAATAGTAAGTAACCAATCACATTCCATCACTAACATTGACACTCAGTTGTAAGTGCTGAAACTACGTGTAGTTTCAGCACCACAACAATTTGAATAAATCTTATACTACAGTTGTTCTCCTTTTGGACAAGCTCCAAGAACTAACTCGCAAACACTAGATTTATTGAGATTTGGAGATATAAGAGTAAGATTAAAATTGGTATTAGACTAAGAAATTGCACGAATCTATCCGACCGAAAAATGAACAGAAAAAAAATTCTTTTTCATTTTATTTCAGACTCAGATTATAGAACTTTTGGATCTCTTTAACCATTTCCCCCTTTTACAAAAGGGGGGAGATTCGTAACTAGTGAGTTATATGGCAGAGGTAACATACTCATAGAGTAATTTCAGATAAGGTGCACCTTCTGTTCGTCATGCTGAAATTACTCTATGAATATGCTACCTCTGGCATATATTTCACTAGTTACGAATCTCCCCCCTTTTGCAAAAACGGGAAACGGTTAAAGAGATCCAAAAGTTCTATAATCTGAAATGAAAATGAATTATTTTTTTTCTGTTCATTATTGATGCTGATTAATCTGAGCAGTTTCGTCATTTTTCTTTACCATATTTCAGATATTGAAACTAATGATTCAAAACAATTGTAATGAAATTTCGGCAAAGTCATCCTCAGCTTGATTTTGATGTGACGATTTGATTGTAACGGTGCTAAGCTACGCCGCCAATTTCCGACCCAGTAGCTCAACGTATAGGGGCATATTGTCTCTTCCGGAGAAATGTTGACAGACTAAACGTTTAAAAAGCGAGCAATTCGTTAGCTTTGTTAATGTTGCAGTAATTGACGCGTACGTATACATGACACCAGAGTAGTGATAGTGATTGACAGAAGAAGAAGAAGATGTTACTGATAGAGTACAGAGTGTGTTTGCCTGTGAGTGTGGAGGAATACCAGGTGGCACAGCTGTACATGATCATGAAGAAGAGTCAGAAGGAGTCCGAGAGTGCAGGTCAGTCTAGTCACTAATTCCCGTCCCCTCCTCCTCACTCCTTTTCTTAAGAGAAAGATACATAGACCTCTCATCAGAAAGACCTGAGTGCACATTTGGGCAACCAACTGCTGAATAAATATACGCCATTGATTCATGAGGGCAAAAACTTACTTATCAAATAACTATCTGCTCGCGATGGAGAAGCGCTCGTGTGTCCCTCGTTAAGGCCTAAGAACAAATACGTAAAATAATGCTGAATTAAGTTTTAAATAATTCACTTGATTGTACTCTGTATTACTACGAACCTTCTTTTTTCTAGCCTAACTCGCAAATAAAAGTGTTCATTAAACGTGTTCTCTTATTTGGTGGCTTTTTTGCTATTATCACGAGCTCTAGCATCTGAAATTTTATTGCATATGTTCTCTGCTTTTTTCGTGGTTATTGTTTGTGAATTATTAAGCATCAGTGGCTGAGAGGTTAGTTGTGTGTGTGAGACTCACAATCTCTTTGTCGCAGAGCGAATCCGAGACAAAGCCAAAATTGAGGCTCATTTCTTCGGCTCTTATTCCTTTTACCCCACCTGCAAAATTTGACTAGTAAAAGTTTAGTTCACATTATTCGATTGTTATGAAAATTTACAAACGGACCAATTAGATTATGACAAACATATTTAGCCTAATTGTCGTGCCTAATTGTTGTGATAAACTTATTAAATAGATAGTATAATGAAATGCGAATAACCTTCAATTTATCCTGACCGACCCTTCCTGTGTGTTACCCAAGTATCTTGTAATCGAGAACAGAGATCAAACAACAATCCCACCGGTGGAGTTCGATTATGTCTGATTGTTATTTGCTGTTTACATCCTACTTGTTTCTGTCTAATATACAGGACACTTAGCCTGGTGGTTAGTACGTGGGCCTGACGTGCCATAGGTCCGGGGTTCGTATCACTGGGACATCCCTCGGATTATTCCTTGAATTTTTTCAGCGAATAAAAACAAGTATTCGTTATTTCCTTTTTCTTTATATTCGGTTACCACACCTTCTGGTTTAATTGATATTCTTCAATCGGTTTGAAAAGTTAATTGAATTAGTTCAAATTGCAAGCTGTCAATCAACTGTCATTCGTGGTGTTTATTAATCTATTAGCAGGTGCTGTCCTTGGAACAGTCTGTCACCCTTGGATAATATTGATAACCACTCTTATTGTTAACTTTGCAAGATCAAGTTGATTATCTTTATTGGAAATAAATACTGCAAAACAAGTCTTTTTAACATGGCGCAGTCAGCAGTCTCAGGTGGGGGGAAGAATCCACTGGGCATTACAGGATTTTGGCCAGCAAAGTGTACTGAACCACCGATGATGTGGGAATTCTGGATCAACAGATTCCAATGGGGAATGGTGGCTAAGCATTCAATTAATCCGAAGAATTATTATTACGCAGCGACTCTCACTGCCGCTCAAGTTACCGCTTTGCCCGAGGAAGTGGATGGTAAGAATCGACTGGAGTCAGAACACGTTCTGATCTCAAATTTGTATTTGTGCTTGGGAGAAAAGGGCCAAGACGAACTTCACAAAAGACGACCACATCTGGATCTCTCAACGGTTCGTTACCCACGGATGATCGACGTACTGGAAACGGAATTTAAGAAGGAAAGGAATGAAACATACGAGACATATCAGCTTCTCTCTCGGAAACAATTTATTAATGAAAGTTTGGAGCAATTCCATTCCGTACTGAGCGGATTGGCGGCGAGATGCAGTTTTGGAACATTGGAGGATCGTGGAGGATCGAATACTAAGGGATGTATTCATTGTCAATATGAATTACCGTGAAGCACAAAAAGAACTGTGCATGTCAACAAAAACACCGGAGGAGGTTTATCGGATAGCCCTTTCGTACGAGCGGGGTAACAAATATGCCACATCCTATGTCGCCACGGGATCATCGGGAACCCAAGGATCATCTTCAGGCGGTGGGATTCAAATTAAATCCGAACCAGTGGGAACGATCCGTGGAGGATATCGCAATAATCGCGCGCGAGGCAGAGGTTCATATCAAGGGCGAGGCTCGAACCGAGGTGGAAATTTGTTCCAAAACAATCGATGCTACAACTGCGATCAACCAAACTTTACGAGAGAACACTTGGATAGATGTCCGGCAAAGGAAGTTACGTGTAATTTTTGTCATAAAATAGGACATTACGAACGTACCTGCAGAGGGAAGCGCGGAAATCAGCGAGGACGGGGAGCAGTTGGGATGATACGTGAGAATGTGGATGAGACACACCTGGATAATTCAGCGGACGAAGAAGCGTCCCAGCATGCAAGTTCCATTGGATGGGTAAACAAGAATCCAGTGGTGCACTCGTGGGACTCCAGCAGTTCAGACGGAGATTATATGGTAATGGCGATCAAACATAAACGATCCACGGAATTGAAAGTCGCTGGGGCTCAGTTGCCGCTTAAAATAAATGGAAAGTCTACTCGTGTTTGAATTGATAGCGGATCTCCAATTTCGATGTTCACCATTGGTGAACTCAGAAAAACCTTGCGAGCTTCGGGGATAAAACTGGATACCCTCTCGGAGGAGGAGAATACATTTCGGGATTATGGGAACTGCAGATGATTGGAGCGATGGCTGTGACGTTACAATCCAATGGCTGGGCGATAAATGCAAGAATAAAAGTCATAGGAGGAAATCGCCAATCGATAATTGGAAGAGACTTGATGCATCAGCTCGGACTACAGTTAGTGCAACAATCACCACCAGGGGATCAAATAATGTCCATCGATGAAGTGGATCCGGAACCAGCAGTGCCAGAGGGGGAGTTGGACTCATGGCAAACCTATTTCAGTAAGCAGTTTTCAAACCTTTTCAATAGGGTGGGAAAAATAAGAAACTATAAAGCACAAGCCGAATTTTTTGAAGACCTCATCCCAGTACAACAAAAGGGACGAAGAGTTCCCATTTCCTTGCAAGAAAAGGTGGATACTGAAATCGATAAACTACTGAAACAAGGGCATATCGAAAAAACTGACGGAAGACTCGGATAAATATTTTGTGTCCCCAATCGTCATAACGGTAAAGAAGGATGGGTCTGTAAAACTAGCGCTCGAGTCCAGGGAACTAAATAAACATGTGCATAAGAATAAATACCAAATGCCGAACATCGAAGAGTTAATGGACACAGTAGGACAAATGATTAGCAAAAGAAATCTGAAATCTAAATCTGAAACTAAGCGCTGAAACGAGTGTACAATGTAATTTTTCTCTCATCGGAGGTCGATCGACGGGAACGTACCGGTTCAAGACCGGATTCTATGGTTTGACTACGATGCCAGCTGAATTTCAGCGCGCAATGGATTGCATTCTCGCGGAATATCCACAGGCGCATGCGTTCATCGACGATATTTTGGTTGTATCCAAGGGAACCGCGATCGACCATATAGCAACGGTAGAGAAAAATCTTAAAAAACTGGATCAGGAAAATATGTCTCTAAAACTATCAAAATGCAAGTTCGCACAACGGGATTGCGAGTGGCTAGGCCACAAAATAACATCAACTGGAATAACTCCCCTGGTACGGAAAACCGAACCGATCGAAGCATTAACGCCGCCGCGAACTTTGACTCAACTCAAGTCGTTCATGGGGTCAATACATAGTCTCCACAAGTATTGGCCAGCGTTAGCTGAATCATCCGTGCCGTTGCGACCATTACTAAGTAAAAGTAATGAATACATTTGGACTTCTGAATGCAAAAATGCGTTTCAAAATCTGAAAAAACCAAGTGCCAACATTGTCGAATTGCGACATTTCGACATCCATAAGGATATTCGGATCGTTTGCGACGCAAGTCATAACGGGCTCGGTGCTGTGCTTGAACAATTAGGACCGGAGGGGCGGAGACCGATTTCGTTCGCTTCAAGATACCTTAACGAAGCGGAAAAGAAGTATTCAACAAATGAATTGGAAATGTTGGCAGTCGTGTGGGGGGCTGAATATTTTCGGAATTATATATTGGGACGGAGTTTTTTAATTGTGACCGATCATAAATCGTTAATTCTTCTTTTGAACGGCAATAATAAAAAGAACAAGACGATTTTTAGCCGTTTGACGCGTTGTTTAGATCGGCTCATTCCCTTTGATTTTCAAATTGAACACAAACCAGGGGCGAAAATTGGGCTAGCAGATTATTATTTATCCCGTCATCCATGTAATGACGCAACGCCAATTAGTACATATGATAATATGTTTACTGTGGCAAAGATCAACTTAATTCGTGCCGCTCTCGGATTCAATAAGAACAATGCATCCAGGGGATACAAATCATCCAATCTTAAATCCAAGGGACCGCATATCAAAGCGGCAAGTAATCAATCTATAAATAGATTGAAAGTTTCGTCAAGAAATGAACCGGTAGAGGGCGGAAAGCCATGTGAGCGGGAATCGAACACATGGCTCGGACCGACGGCTACGCAAAATACGCGGAAAATTAGTTGGTGCTATTATTTAATCAAAACAAAGTTGTTTAAATTTCCCGAACAAATCTAAAAATTCAGTATCTCGATTCGAAATGGACAAAAACATGAGGAAATGGCAGAAATTTATACAGCAGCACCCAAGTCTAAACAGTAGTAGTGATGAAATTGAAGAATTACCCCCAGAACACCGTATCCTTGGAAGCTATTACTAAAGAAACCAAATCAGTTCGGACTAATACCACACTCTCGTTACCCTCGGCATTCAAAGGTGAAACAATACCACCCGTGGATCCAACTTCAGTATGTGTGTCAATCATCCCTCGGAATTGCAAGATTGTTAATAAAATCACTTCATTACCGGAGTTGTTTAACCTAAAGTTCATTGAGTCCAATTATGTTTCTGACCCCCAGTTGAGCGCAATTCGCGACTTTATAGTTACTCAGGATCCTAACATTCATGACAAAATTAATGCTATGAATCGTTATTATTCTCAATTTGTTAACTTGTTATACCTATGAACTTACAAACTGCGATTAACAATAGAATTCATGCATATCATCACGGAAATTCCAACATGTTTGATGCGGCGAAAGATGTTTGGTACCCGTAAAATTTACCGATCGATAGATTCAATAGCTGAGGACTCCTGAATGCACCGCCGCCGGTAAGAACTTAAAAACGATCTTAAGAAAAAATCAGCTGGGAAATATACCTGAACCGGAGGAACCAAATGAATCAGTTCAACTGGATTTTTGGGGGCCCATTAACTACTTAAATGAATCCCGGAAGTATGCGTTAGTGGCGGTTGATCGGTTTTCTCCTATATATTTTGAAAACCTATATAACAAATCATGGAGTGCCAAGGAAAATTCACGTGGATCAGGGTACAAGTTTTATGTTGAATGAAATTAAAGCATTCTGTAATGGGGAGGGCATTGAGATAATAAAATCACCTGTTAATGATCACCGGGCAACTGGATGCGTGGAGCGCGCCATAGGTAGTCTTAAAAATTCCATCCTGACGTTTGTCCAAGAAAAACAAACAACCCGAACCCTTGGAAAAAATGATCGAAAGAGCCCTTGGCGCTCTCCGATTTTCAAAGAATGCAACCTTAAAAATCTCGCCATTCGAGGCGCATCATGGACGAGAAGCGAACACGGTCTTACGAAACCTTACAAAAAAACCATCTTTGCAAAATCTGGATTGGTCGCGGGATATAAAAACGAAAAATGCTTGTTTAGATAACGCTCACCCAAATGCCAACGATATGCCACACCCTGCAGACACAAACTGGGCCGTACGATCGGACTTAGCGTTTGACATAAGCCACAGGAGCCACGCACGTCGACTGACCCATGAGCAGTCAACCAACCAGGATGACGATCCGTCAATTTTGAAATCCGCGGGCCCCAGTGGACAACCAGGACCTTCTGGATTGTTGCTCCAGCGAAGTGGAAATCGCAACCTCAAAAGGTATAAACAGCTTCAGTCGAAGGTTAAATCAGAAAGCGCTCATACGTTGACTTTAAATAATGGGGTTGTGCTGAGGAAATCGGGGGTGGCCACAAAATCTAAGCCAAAGAAGATTAAAACAGGATCAAAATCGATTGTACCACCGCCAACTCCGCGGGAAGTTAAAGAGCGAGCGACGAAGAGGAATGCTCCACAGAAGCAACAACGAGAGAAAAGAGGCCGCCGATTTGAGAACAGTGGTTCTGATTTGGAAGACACTGACGATCTGCCTATTATTTCGGTCAAACGAATTATACAACCATCCGCGGAGGTTTTAACAGCGCAAGCAGATCCAACGGCAATGCAACATAGGGACGCAGATAGTGGAAGCGATCAAGAAACCGATCGAAGCATTAACGCCGCCGCGAACTTTGACTCAACTCAAGTCGTTCATGGGGTCAATACATAGTCTCCACAAGTATTGGCCAGCGTTAGCTGAATCATCCGTGCCGTTGCGACCATTACTAAGTAAAAGTAATGAATACATTTGGACTTCTGAATGCAAAAATGCGTTTCAAAATCTGAAAAAACCAAGTGCCAACATTGTCGAATTGCGACATTTCGACATCCATAAGGATATTCGGATCGTTTGCGACGCAAGTCATAACGGGCTCGGTGCTGTGCTTGAACAATTAGGACCGGAGGGGCGGAGACCGATTTCGTTCGCTTCAAGATACCTTAACGAAGCGGAAAAGAAGTATTCAACAAATGAATTGGAAATGTTGGCAGTCGTGTGGGGGGCTGAATATTTTCGGAATTATATATTGGGACGGAGTTTTTTAATTGTGACCAATCATAAATCGTTAATTTTTCTTTTGAACGGCAATAATAAAAAGAACAAGACGATTTTTAGCCGTTTGACGCGTTGTTTAGATCGGCTCATTCCCTTTGATTTTCAAATTGAACACAAACCAGGGGCGAAAATTGGGCTAGCAGATTATTATTTATCCCGTCATCCATGTAATGACGCAACGCCAATTAGTACATATGATAATATGTTTACTGTGGCCAAGATCAACTTAATTCGTGCCGCTCTTAATTGAACCTAATTGAACCGGAGGAACCAAATGAATCAGTTCAACTGGATTTTTGGGGGCCCATTAACTACTTAAATGAATCCCGGAAGTATGTGTTAGTGGCGGTTGATCGGTTTTCTCCTATATATTTTGAAAACCTATATAACAAATCATGGAGTGCCAAGGAAAATTCACGTGGATCAGGGTACAAGTTTTATGTTGAATGAAATTAAAGCATTCTGTAATGGGGAGGGCATTGAGATAATAAAATCACCTGTTAATGATCACCGGGCAACTGGATGCGTGGAGCGCACCATAGGTAGTCTTAAAAATTCCATCCTGACGTTTGTCCAAGAAAAACAAACAACCCGAACCCTTGGAAAAAATGATCGAAAGAGCCCTTGGCGCTCTCCGATTTTCAAAGAATGCAACCTTAAAAATCTCGCCATTCGAGGCGCATCATGGACGAGAAGCGAACACGGTCTTACGAAACCTTACAAAAAAACCATCTTTGCAAAATCTGGATTGGTCGCGGGATATAAAAACGAAAAATGCTTGTTTAGATAACGCTCAACCAAATGCCAACGATATGCCACACCCTGCAGACACAAACTGGGCCGTACGATCGGACTTAGCGTTTGACATAAGCCACAGGAGCCACGCACGTCGACTGACCCATGAGCAGTCAACCAACCAGGATGACGATCCGTCAATTTTGAAATCCGCGGGCCCCAGTGGACAACCAGGACCTTCTGGATTGTTGCTCCAGCGAAGTGGAAATCGCAACCTCAAAAGGTATAAACAGCTTCAGTCGAAGGTTAAATCAGAAAGCGCTCATACGTTGACTTTAAATAATGGGGTTGTGCTGAGGAAATCGGGGGTGGCCACAAAATCTAAGCCAAAGAAGATTAAAACAGGATCAAAATCGATTGTACCACCGCCAACTCCGCGGGAAGTTAAAGAGCGAGCGACGAAGAGGAATGCTCCACAGAAGCAACAACGAGAGAAAAGAGGCCGCCGATTTGAGAACAGTGGTTCTGATTTGGAAGACACTGACGATCTGCCTATTATTTCGGTCAAACGAATGAAACAACCATCCGCGGAGGTTTTAACAGCGCAAGCAGATCCAACGGCAATGCAACATAGGGACGCAGATAGTGGAAGCGATCAAGAAACCATTCCAGCACACAGTGGCGATTTGGATACAAATCCAAGGGATCCGGTTACATCTAATTCAGGGGACCAACCAACTGAAGCACCCAGCAAAAAGAAACGACCGTCAAAGAAGGTCAGACTGGTATCTTATAGTAGTCAGGACGACATGGGATCTATAGCATCGAGAAGAAGCGGGAGAAAAAAAACGGCGTTGACCAAAATGGGAGGGGTGATGATTGATTTCATCAATCAGAGCGAAAAGGAGGGAAAGAAGTAGTCTAAAAGGAAATTCAAACTGAACCATCAAACAAAACTATAAGCATATTTAGCCCAGGGAGAGGGTCGGTCTTAATTGACTAAAACTCAAACGCCATCACTGCTAAGTGAATTTTTAGTTGATAAAAATCGTTGTCAGTAAAGTTGTTATTCATTCTTTAAATAAGCACTCAGTATTTTTCTTATCAGTAATTCTTAATCAACATGTTGTCATTAAATTTTCAGTCATCTAAAGTTTCATCTATTGAAGGGGAAGTGTCGTATAGTGTTATTTAGTTCAAATTGTAAGCTGTCAATCAACTGTCATTCGTGGTGCTTATTAATCTATTAGCAGGTGCTGTCCTTGGAACAGTCTGTCACCCTTGGATAATATTGATAACCACTCTTATTGTTAACTTTGCAAGATCAAGTTGATTATCTTTATTGGAATTAAATACTGCACAACAAGTCTTTTTAACACCTGAAAGAAAGACAGACGAAATGGCGGATCGATTGTTTTCAATCGAAAAGAAACTCGAATCTATCGACACACTGACGAAACTTGTGAACGATCTCAGCGATAAACTCAACGATAACACGTCTACACAAGTACAACAGAAACCGATCAACTTGACGTATGCATCACTGCTTGCTGGAAACGCTGGATCTAGACAGCCGCCGAACAAGGAGCCATTCGCAGGAAGATTTTTCAGGTCGCGACATGGCAGCACAGCTGCTATGATCAGCTCTGCATCTCAGGCAGCGAAGAGACTGAGAGAAGATGACTACAGCAATTAAGGAAAAGTCAACAGAGAATCTGGTCTCATGAATGGAGCGAAGAAAAATGATGGTTCGAGTACTCTGTTCGGTGTACCGAAGCCACCACCACCACCACCTAGATGGCATATCTTTGCTACACGCTCTGCTCCCTCAGCTTCTCCTGAGGAATTGATCGAATATTGCTCCAATCAAGTAGCAAAGTCGGTTGCAGTTCGCGTGGTGTCCAAACCAGAATCAAAGGTGAAATCCTTCCGCTGTCTTTTTGAAAACACGATGAAGGACAAAATCCAAAGTGCTGATTTTTGGCCAGAAAATGTTCTCATAAAAACCTTTCGGTTGAATGATGAAGCTAGAGAATGGTTGAAAAAACTACCGCGTGTGGATCAAGCCGGTACAGCGTGACTAAACAATGCAATGAATATCAGCCTGTTTAACGCAAGGTCAATAAAGAACAAAATAGATCGTGTTCATGCTTATCTAATGCTGCGTTGCCCAGATGCGTTTGCAGTTACTGAAACCTGGTTGGCCCATGACGATGATGATTTCATTGGGCCTCGAAGTGCTGCCCAGAAAAATATAAGTTCGTCAGCTGTTCCCGCGAGGATAAACGAAGGGGCGGTGTCGAAATATTTTACAAACAGTCACTTGATGTCAAGCTCCTTTAGAGCATGACAAATGATAATTGGGAGTACTTGCTCATACCTTTTCAAACGACCTCGCTACTTTTAACACTTGTGTATCGTCCTCCTGCGACAAATTTTACTGTCTTCATTGAAGAATTCGCGGAAGTACTAGTCGAATATGCTTCGAATTTTACGAACATTTTATGCTTAGGAGACTTCAACGTCCACGCCGAGCTTGAAGCGGATTCGAGAGCATCACGAACTTTCTCTGTTATTTCTGAAGCCGGCCTTGAACATCACATACATGAACCAACTCATGTATCCGGTCATACATTGGATTTTTTTATTTCAACTTATACACCTGCGAATATTTTTGTTGATGATGAAATTGTAAGCGACCACAATTGCATTAATTTTAATTACCCCACGGCTACTCAAACTTCAGTCTCAAAGAAAACAGTTGATTATAGGCAGTGGAAGAACATTTGATTGGAAAGTTTGAGCAATACATTCAACCTTCTGATCAACCAATAAATGGCGTATGCCGGGAATGGCTGCGACTCATTTTCAACCTTGCTTACTTGTTGAGATGAAGTTGCCGACTCCTTGGCTCCCGAGAAAAAGGGCTTCTTTTCACAGCACACCTGCCCCTACTTCGATGATGAACTGAGAACCGCAAAATAGGAACGAAGAAGAGCTGAGCGACAATATCGCAAGTGTTTTTCCGAAACTAGCCTAGCCGAGTTTCGCGCCAAGTCGATGGAAATGAACACTATACTATGTTACTTGATAAACAAAAACTCTTTTATAAAAGCATGATGCACTCAGACATCAAGAAAAAGTATCAAGCACTTGACATCCTTTGTGGCAAAAAAGCTTCTTTGCCACCCACTGGTTTCAATGAAAAGTCTCCGGCGAATACTTTTAACCAGTTTTTTTGTGTCGACAGTAGACAATCTTGTTGAAGGAATTCCTGCCACTTCAGCCTATTCAACCTTTCTTTTACTTCTGGTACTTATCCGAAATGTTTGAAACTTGGTACAGTCATCCCACTACTTAAGAAAACCAATGCTGACCCTGAAGTTTTCAAGAATTATAGACCCGTCACCAACTTTCATTTTTTTGCTAAAGTTTTCGAGAAGCTTGTGGCTAAGCGTTTCACAACTTTTTTGGAAAGTAACTATGCTTTCGAGTCTTTCATTCAACAGAGACCGCGTTGTTGCGCATTACGAATGATGTCCTCTGTTCACTTGACAATAAGAAGCCTGTGGTTCTTATCGCTCTCGACTTGAGTGCTGCCTTTGACACAGTGGATCATTCTAAACTGTGTGACATACTCGAGAATAGGCTCGGAGTAAAAAAGAAAGCATTATCGTGGATCAAGTCGTACCTAAGTGACCGCACGCAACGTGTTGTTATCAATGGCGTGTTTTCTGATAATATCAAACTGGAAGTAGGCGTTCCACAGGGTTCTGTACTCGTGCCGTTATTGTTCTGTATTTATCTCATTCCGTTGCGTGACATTCTGAATGAAATTGATGTTGACTATCACATTTACGCAGATGACAGAACACTTTGTTTTACTATTGACAACTTTGAAGCGGGGACTATGAAAGCACAGCAAGTAGTATACAGAGTTCAAGAATGGTTTTCTAGTATGAATCTCAAAATGAAAGAAGACAAAACCGAGTTCATGTTTTTCCGTTCAAGAAGAAGTAGAATCACAATTCCTGATCAAGTTGTTTTAGCGAACGAGTACCTCGACGTGGCGACTCACTTCCGTGGTCTTGGTTTTGTTCTCGGCCAGTTTTTTTACTTTTGAAAAACAATTTAAGTTGGTCTGTGCATCATGTCATTATCAACTTGGACGGATTTTATCACTTTCACGGCCTTTAGGCTTCGATTTTACTCGCAGCCTTGTTATCTCTCTAGTTTTATCTCGTTTAGACTATTGCAATTCTCTGTATTCTGGGCTACCTTCATTTCTTCTTAATAAGTTACAGCGAGTTCAGAATCGGTGCGCTAGGCTTCTGTTCAAACTTAATAGAAGAGTTGATGTTACACCTTATTTGCACTGGCTCACAGTTGGAGCGCGTATAAAATTCAAAGTACTTATGTTCATGTATCGTCTATTCAAGGCGGACAACTATCTGTCAGATCTTTTTTATAGTTCCCAACTATCTGTCAGATCTTTTTTACAAAGATTATTCTCATTCCTCTAGAAGAAGTGGTTTTCTCAATTTTGTACAGCCTTTTATCAGAAATACTTTCGGCAGTCGGATGTTTTCTTGCCTTGGTGCTGTTTTATGGAACAAGTTACCCACCAGTGTTAAGCGAGCAGAAAGTTTGATCGATTTCAAGAAATTTTTGAAAACTCACTTGTTCACCGACTATTTTTATACTTAGCCACCGTCCAATTTTGAGCTTTGTAAAAAGTGGTTAAGATTTTTAATAATATGAATAATAATAATAGTTTGGTCTTCATAATGAACCGTGTAAAACCCCTCGTTACACCATAAAATTCATGTTCGTGTGAGGTGGGGTAAGGAAAAAGAGCTATTTCTTCTTTTTCTTATTGCACTTTTTAGAGCTGCTTTTTGTCGTGTTCTCGCTGCTTTATGTCGTGTTCTTAGCCTAATTGTTGTGAGAAACTTATTAAATGGTGTTGTTACGGGGGTTGAGAAATTAGACGATAAGCAAATTAGACGGAGGTACTTAAAAGGAAATTAGACGGTTTTGCAAAACTGCAATTGTGAGAAAATAGACGAAAGTGAGAGATATTAAAATTGTTTGCACACAAATTGCGTTAGAAAAGTAACATTGTTTGCAGACAACAGTTCAATTTCGGTGGCCAAAAGTTTTACAAGTCAATCGGGCATAATTTAATCAATTCAAAACTCTCCTGTTATATTCAGATTTGACATTTAATGTTCATTTAAACTAATTGTTTTGATAGGTATCGACAATTTATGTTCTTGGCTCTTTTTCCTTTTCCCCACCTGCAAATTTTTATTTGTAAATTTGTTGACTACATTGTCCGATTGCTATGAAAATTTACATACAGACTAATGAGGCCACGACAAACATATTTGGTCGTCATACTCAACCTCGTAAAACCACTCGTTACACTAATATATTGAAGGTCGTGTGAGGTGGGGGAAAAGGAAAAAGAGCCATGTTCTTTTTGTATTTGTGAAACTTGGTTCTTAAGAAAAAATTTTGTTGGCCCTTTCCTTTTCATAGCTTTTTCGTCTAAAATGCCAGATCTGTTAAAAAATTCCGTCTAATTTCGTTTTAGTAGCATCCGTCTAATTTGCTTATCGTCTAATTTCCTAGGCTCCGTTGTTACAGATACAATGAATACGGGGGTAGCCCTCTAAATCACGCCCTGAAAATGATACAAGTCGGGCAGTGCACTAGCCTTTATTCGAAAGCGGGCAGCGTACTAGTCCAAGAAACAATCAAAAATGTGTTCAGCAACTCTATTTCCCACAATTTGGTTCAATACTGCTAAATTCCGACCCCAAGAAGTAGCCTCAGTTACACTGTGAAAATATCCGAACCAAAGACGACTGGAATGACAATCAAAGCCAAAAAGAAACTTTAACCAAAATGCCCATGCGGGTCTTGCTCGGAAGGTTGCAAAACAAACTCTATTGTCCGTCATTCAGTTAGATTTACCGGACTGTCAGAAAGCGAAGGAACAAATGTGTATCTACGGAAAAATGACAACGTAGCGAGAATAAAGCAAGTGGCATCGGTTATAGAACTGAACGAAATACGAGTTAATAACTCAATTCGAATTGGCAAATATGACAAAGATAAAGTCTGAACAATTATAATCGAGCTTCCAACGAGAGTAGAAGCGGATTCATTGACTTCGAAAGCAATCAAAGAAAAACTAGGTAAATCGCATCAAATCTACATCTCACCTCACCTCACTAAAGAAGAAAGGCTAGAAGAAAAAACTGCGGAAAAAAAGACGAGAATTAATCAATGATGGAACTGATCGGAAAAACAAGAAAACTCGTAATATGACACTAAATGGAAATAGTGTAGCAGTCAGTGCCTGATTATTACAGGTGGTTCTCTCAATTCCATTAAGTAATGCCAGCTCTTTAAAAAAGAAGGGAGGGATCACAAGACTTATGATTGACACTAGATACACTAAACTTGACTTTTGTTTGATAACTGAAACCTGGCTGAATAATGATATCACCGATTTGTCTCTGAACATTGATGGATACAACCTTTTTCGAACTAAAAGGAACTTCGATTCAACTGTTAAACAGGGGGAGTAGGAGTATGCATGTTTGTGAGAAACGAATTTGTTTCAGAAACCTTAACTTGCGTAAACGTGAGTAACGGAAGATTCTATAGCAGAATTTCTCTGGATACGAGTTCAAGTTGCGAACAAGTTTTTGGTTTATGGTTGTGGCTACTACGCGCCGAATTCTAAAGCAGACAATGTTTTGGCTGACTATCTAATCCATGTACGTGAACGAATGTTTATGGAACATCCTAGTTCTCCAGATCTCATTGCTGGAGTTTTTACTATGTTTGACGATACTCTCCTAGAGAATTTCTTCGATTTAGAAAAACTTCCAACACCGACAAGAAACAATAATACCTTAGATAAGATTTTTGAACAAACCAGGAATGTACTACTTCAAACCCATTTGACTACAGATCATCTGGCGCTGTTCTGTAAACCGTCAAGCCCTACAACGAAAGACACAGTAAACAATACAGAGAGATGAACTTCCAGAACAGAATCCGTTTTGGTTTAAACTTAGACTTCATCAGATTAATGGAACAAATAGGCTTCGACAACATAGATCAAGCCTCCTACGATCTCCAAACCTCTCTCCTGGATATTTTGGACAAGTGCTGCACCCTTAAAACAGTCAAAATGAGCAGCAAGGATCCAACCTTCATGACACCCTATCTCAAGAGACTGTTGCGCAAAAAATACAAACTGAGAAGAAAACAGAAAGAGAAATCGTCACTGGAAGCTGAAATACAAAAAGAAATAAACGCCAACCTGACTAAAAGTAAAAATGGGATTGCTATGTGGTGGAAAGAAGTCGACGCGCTTTTGGGGAAAGCAAGAAAAAACAACCTCAAAAATGACAATGACCGAGACCTACTGAACGCTTACTTTGCGTCCATATGCACAACGGATACTTACGTGGAGCCGTCACTATTGTTCAGCAGCCCTGCCATCATCTCTGAAGTTACCATTGAACAAGTATACAATGAAATGATTAAAATAAAAAAACTGCAACCGGTTCAGATGGAATTCTCTTCTTGGTGTGGAAAGAAAATGCACATTCATCGGCAGAACCCATAGCACTCATATTGAGCAAATCTCTGTTTCTAGGTAAAGTATCCGTAACCCTCAGGCTCTCAAAAAATGCCTGTTGCTAAATGCTCCAACCCTGAATCTTTCAACGATTTAAGACCAATCTCAGTCACATCAGGGGTGTCCAGACTATTTGATCGTATCATTATGAAAAACTCCCTCCGACAAAGTTATTGCGATTGGTTTTCTTCAAATAAGCATGGGCTTAGAAAAGGGTGTTCCACATCAATAGCTCTTGTTACTCTACAAAATCAAGTTGGTAGTTTCGATGAAAAAGTATATGGTTACACCAGAATTATGTCCATTGACAAAACTTGAAATTCCCAGCTCTATAGTGGGTTCTGTCGAGATACTCTCAGGTGTTGCAAATCTTACCTCCAAAGATGCCTGCTAACTCTGTTTAGTTTCCAAGAAATGACGTTTTTGATATTTTTGTGATTTTTTTTTAAATCTTTGATCTGAAACAATTGACAAAAATTGGAACTTTGAATTCTTTAGTGGGGTTATGTCAGGGTTTTCTCCGGTGTTTCAAATCTTGCCTCTAAATTTTCTTGTTCAAATCTTTTTAGTTTACGAAATATGAAGTCGTTTGTTTTTTTGAAATTCTGAACCCTTTCGTCGTGTCTGTCGGGTTCTCTCACGGGTTGCAAATCTTGCCTCCAAATATGCCTGCTCAATCTCTTTAGTTTCCGAGAAATGGCGTTTTTTTTATTTTTCGAGTTTTTTATCTTAGATTTAAAACACTTGACAAAATTTGAAAATACGAAGTCCATGTGCAGTTCTGTCAGCTTACTTTTAGGGGTTGCACATCTTGCATCCAAATATGATTGCTCAAAATCCTTTAGCTTCCGAGATATGGCGTTTTATAATTTTTTAACAAGATAGTTTTAACAAAAATAGGTTCAAACACTTTCACAAATTTTGAAATTCTCAATCCTATAGTTGGTGCTGTCATAGTACTCTCACAGAGTGGAAAGTTTTGCCCTCAAAAAAACTGCTCAACGTTTTTATACTCCGAGATATGGCGTTCTTTTGATTTTTCAAAACTAAAAAGATAAATATTTCAAATTTTGAAACAACTTCTCAAATTTTGATTTTGTCGACCTTTTGATGGTGTGATAGCAGGGTACTCTCAACGGTTTTAGATTTAGCGTATATATGGTGATTGCTTAAAACTTTTTAGTTACGAGATATGACGTTTTGGATTTACAAAAAAATAAATAAAGAAAAGCTCGATTTGATTTTTTTCTTCAAATTTTGACTTTTTCGGCCCTACGGAGATGTGATGTGAGTTTACTCACATTAGCTCAGTTTTTCATTGATCCGCCCATCCCTCTAGCCATCCATCCATCAAGTCAACCATAATAGCCATCCATCCAACCGTCCATCGAGTCATCCAACCATCAACCCACTCTTTCATTTATCGGCAAATCCATCTAGCCATGCATCCAGCAAGCCATCCGTTCAGCCATCCATCAAGCTAATAAGTTATTAAGCGAGCCATTCATTTAGCCATCCATTCATCAAGCCATCCATCTATCTTGCCATCCGACCGGCTATCTGTCTGTCTAACCAACCAGCTATCCATCCATCCTTTTAACCATTCATCCATGAACTCAGCCATCGATCCATACATATAGCCATCCATTCATTTTGCCATCCGTCCATCCAACCAGCAATCCATTCATTTTAAATCCATTTAAGTGGGGATAAATAAGCTCCAATTGGATAAAAACAGTAATCAATTTAGCAACACGATGGGAAATAGAGTTATATTTAAGCTTTGTTCTCCTTGCTGGAGAAAATACAAACACCTTTTGCAGATGACATCGTGGAATGAAAAAAAATTTTCTACAATTACGTATTTTATCTTCATTCACAATTTTCTTGATAAGTTCGTAGACATTCAACTCATAAACTGTTACTATTCTGTTTTTGACATTTCTTCTGGTATTGAAATATTGTTTAAGAAATACGCTTCCATTCGTAGATATAGGTTGTTAGATGCCGACTGCGCTGTCTACTAGGACTGGCATAGACTGATTGAAAGTGATGTTTTAGGGAGTAGAGTTGAGATAATGTGCAATGAGCCATATGAAGATGGCCCAGGTGGTACTACCGGGCAGTACACGAGGAAGCACTATCACATCGGAGAACGACTGCCCAAGTGGGCCACATCGTTAGTAGAATAGAACAACGAGAAAAAATTCAGAGCCATCTTATTTCTAGAATTTATAGTTCAATCAAGTGCCATTTTGTGGTCATTTTTTGAAAATGTTCAAAATACAGTTTCTTATCTCTGGAAAAATTACCTGCATATTTAAACTTTTTTCGCATAATGGAACCTGATCTAAACTACATTTTATGATTGGATAAATTAAATGTTTTACCAATGTAAAGTATTTAATATTAACCAATCATGATCCATCTAACTAACAACCCACTTATTTGTAAGTGCTGAAGTTACTTGTAATTTCAGCACCAGAGAGATTTGAATTTAACTTAGAAATTAGTTGGACTCTCCCGAGCACTTCAGCAGCCGCAATAAACCAGTATACCCTAGATCTATTGAGCCTAGCAGAGACTAGTTAAACAACCTGAGACTAGATAGTATAAGAGTAAGATTAGGATCGGTATTAGACTAAGAAGTTGCACGAATCTATCCGGCCGAAAATAAGATAGCGTGACGAGCAGACGGTGTACCCTATCCGAAATTACTCTATGAGTTATACACTCCAGTCATAACTCATCTGGTGCGACCATAAGTCTCGAACAAGACCTTACTAGATTAGAATTAACCAAAATTAGATTAGAAATTAGACAAAAACATTTAAAAAATGTTATACGACAATAATTTAATTGAAATGTCTCTCCGACTCAATAGATCAGAGCCAATATTCCGAACCATAATAGAACTACCCGGAATTGGAAGAAGACCTCGAACCAAAGACGACATACGACAAAGTAGAAACTTGCCGTATAGCTATATGATAGTTCGGCAAAAGCCAGAACAAACTTTTATATTTCGAATACTACTTGCAATGAATTTAGATTTCCATTTGCAAACATAAAACCTTGAAGTTAATCTTCAAAATCATTTCAGGCGCTAAACAAAATTAATATTATACAATAACGATTGATAAAAAGATCTAAGATCGTTTTTCTAAAACTCTGCAGTATTATACAAAACATGTTTGAAAAATATTTATTGGAAAATAAAAATAAAAATTAGTAGCATGACAATAAATGGTTAGTAATCATAAATCATCTTGTTGTTCCAGCTTCATCACCTAAAACATAACAGCAATCATCAACTCACTAATATCATCAAAACACTAAATCTTTCCTTTACACAAATTTAAAACTTTATTAAAACTTAAAGTCACTTAATTTAAAATCAGATCATCAAGGCTTATCCTTGGATCTTAAATCATTTTCTACTTAATTAAAATCTCAAATTTGATCATCAAGGCTTATCCTTGGATCAAACAGAACAATTTTGTTCTCCCCCACCCACTTAATTAGTGTCTAACGACCTCAAACGTCGATTCACTACCCAACCCTTTCTAAAAACCCAGGACTAATAGAAATTTTTACACAAAACTAATCATTCAAATTAGGATAAACAGTGAAGAACTTCGGTTATTCATCCTTCACTTGACCCCCCCTCTTACCAGACCCAGGATAAATCCTAGACTTAGTAAGTTTAAAATAGTATCTAACGAACTACTCGCGTTCTAATTATACCTGAACCTTGTGGATCGATTTACTATTCTCCAACCCTTGAACACAATCACTACCCCTAAGTAAGATTAAGTAAGTTAACACCTTAGCTTATACTAGTCACGAGAAAGTAAAAATCATTCTTCGGAATCGATATACTTTTCTCTCCAACCCTGAACAAATAGACCCAGGTTAAGCTAACCAAAAAATCGTAAGAACTAACAGTTTAAGAAAATAGAAATCATTTAACAACTTTTTGCATCCGTCATTCTAAACCTTATGTCATTTAAAAACCTAGGAAATAAACAAACAATCATTTTACACAATTGTGAAATAGATAACAAAAAATACGACCTTGTAATCACACCTCATACACAAACAGTTGGATACATTCGAACAAAACGACAAACACTAAAGAGGAAAATAATAACTAAACAAAGACAAATAACACGAAAAAGATTTTCAAAAAATCGAAACGCATTTTCAGAATCAGAAACCAACAGTTTAGACGAACTTTACAAACTAAAAGAATCAATCGATAAAAATTACCCACAACACGATCAATTATATTTTTCTGACTCAGAAACAACTTCAAATTCATCACAAAGAGGAAAAAGAAGAATAAAAAAGCAGTATAAACACAAACCAGTACATTTATACAATTGGAATCAACCAATTCGACACATTAATAATTACATATTAACAGTCATCGAACGGAAAAATGAGTTCAACACACACCCCAGGTGACGAAACTCCAGATGACGATGAAATCTTTCCTTTTATAGTAGATGCAGATACTGATAGAGGACAACACATATTTTGTCAAAATTTACTCGTAAACTTATTTGAACCCGGAATCAGTCCATGTAAAACAGAGTTCCCCGATGTAAAAATCAAAAGACAAATCATAGATCACTACTTAAAAGATATATGCAACATAACACAACAGTATGGAATCTACTCCATAGAATTCACCTCACCAAACCATAATAATAGAAAATATACAATTCAAACAGACGATCTTGATTTAGAATTTTCAAAAGTTTTTTCAGAATATATAAAAAGCATCCAATACCAAAACTCACAAAGAGCAAACTCCATTTTCACCAATGAAGTTTTCGCAATAATATATAGTTATATTTCAATATTAGAAAACGAAATCCCATTAACAAATGTCTCACCGACAGAAACATCTAAACATTTAAGAGTACGACATGAAATCACACTACTCTCTAGTTATTTAAACATCATTAAAGAAAATTTCACGAAAGACGACGTTTCACAACATACCAAACACGATTTACAAAAAATTTTGGCATGGTTCATAATAGATTATTTCACACACAATATTGATTTAATTGCGCAAGCAAGAAAAAATTTTAGACCCCAAAATTCGAACGATGATACCGCTATCACAGAACAATCAGATTATGTTTGGGACCCCGAATGGTCTCATCCCGCATTTATAAGCTTTCCACAATCAATCTCAAGTCAAGCAATAGGTACAATATCTTACATAAGAGATTACGTAAGAGTAATACCATTAACAATTGATGCAACACCATTAAACTATAATACATTTTTACCCGATACACAAAATAATAGTTTAAACTCTACAGTCATACACAACGAAAACCTCAATGGAACTAGGAATCTTACTCAACAAGATATACAGACACCATCACACTTCATAAATGAAGAAATTGTACACACAACAACTACACAACAAAGTATTTCACCAATACGCCCGAATTTAACAACACCAAGAAATACAAATCCTTCACAAACACAGGTAACCTTACAATCAACCGTTAAACCTTCGGTTGCCCCTAAATATTCACATATGGATTACCAAACATATAGACCCATGACAATACCATCAAAAACACGAAAAACATTCACTAGAAACAACTTTGCAGACCATAATTATAATTATACACATCCGTCAAAAACAAATTATCAACCACAAAGGAATTTTAATCAATATACAAAACCTCGAAACTGGGATAACCCAACGGCCCAATATAATTCCAAAAATTTTCAACCAAATCCTCCACAGGATCGCAGTGAAAATTACCCATTTTTTCAACAAAATAAAAATAAAAAACAAACACCTTATCAAATGGATTATTTATCCTCAGATGACGATTTCTTACAACCAGATATATTTGCACCAAATACTCAAGAATATCGTAGACAAGGAATACAGAAAACACGTACAAATCATAGGAATTTTTCTCCACAACCGATAGATGCACAACATCAACAACCAATTCAACAACAAAATCCAATTAATACACAATCTTTTCAACCAATTCAACAACAAAATCCAATGACTGCACACTCGTATCAACCATCACAAATGCAAAATGAAATACCACTCCCATATTATCTTCAACAACATGAAATAACAAGAAACCAACTTTCAAATTTTTCTCAAATGCCAAATGCAGCAGAATCATTACAAATGACAATGAATCCATACCTAATGGGTGGATCATCAATAACATCAAACAAACCTTTAATGGTTTTCACAGGAACAGACCCTGAATACTCTGTAGAAGATTACTTAAATGCAGTAACAGCAAATTTGATTTTAAACATTGGACCTGAACCAATTAATACGCCACTACATCAAAACTGGATACATCGACGCACAGCGTTGATACAAACAACCTTAGATGGCGCAGCCCAAAAATGGTTTTCAGTACTACCTCTAGAAATAAAATCAAACTGGAAAAGATTTACACAAGAATTTTCAAAAATGTTTGACTCCGAAAGAAACAAACAACAACAAAGAGTTTTATGTAATGAAATTCGCAGATTACCAAACGAAACCATCAAGCAAATAGCAGTACGAATCGAAACACTAGTTCGAAAAGCATACTCACTAAATACACATGACTATAAAAACACAAAGATGACAGAAATCTTAATGATGACCTTAACACCACAATTAAGGAAAATAGCAATAAAAAAGAGAGCATCCCATCCTTCTTCAATTCGAGAACCCGATTTAGATTTTCGAAAACTAGTAGACAAATTAGAACAAGCAGAAATCACGATGAAACTAGAAGAAACGGAAAATCTGAAATTACAATACGTTAACAGAATTGAAACGACTCCCACTAATATTAATAATATACAGGAATCAGAGACAGACCTCGTTGAAAAAATCACTGAAATACTCAATATTTACGAAAAGAACCCAAACTTCAAAGGCAAACCATCTTTCAAAAAATGGTGTAATTATTGCCGACGATACGGACATAGTATTTCCGAATGTAGACAAAAACAGCAAGACAATCAAAATAAACCTCAAAAATACAAAGAACCAAATAAATCATTCTATCAATACATGAAAAAAGATCAAAATCTACCGAACAAAACAGTCTACAGAAACAATAGTTCAGGAAAACCACTCCCGAACAATACAAATTATACAAGAAATCAATCACCATATAACTCAAGTTATAGAGGAAGATCACCAGAACGAAGAAATACACAAAATTCATCGCAAAATCACTACAATAGACCAAATAGTAGAAATAACTACTCCAGATCAAATTCAAATACACAACGATTTGTTTCTAGATCTAATTCCCAATCAAGAAATAACTACTATCCAAACAACCAATCACGAAATTCATCATACAATAGGAATAGAAACTACTCCTATAATCGAAATAGAAGTTATTCAAACAATCGAAATCAGAATTACCCGAACAGTCGATCAAGGAATAACTCATATAATAGATCAAACTATAACAGACCAAACAACAATTATCAAAACAGATCGCGAAATAATTCACAAAATCGACACCCAAGTTATAATAATCGTTATAGAAATTATTCCCAATCACCACACCGGAATAATAATCACTATAATAACTCTAATAATCGCCACAGAAGTAGTACACCTAAACATCAAAGACAAATCAATCAAGTACAAGCTAACCCAGAAACAACATCAGACCCCCCAGGTATTGATGACACAGTAACCAATACGTTACAACTCAATCAAGTAAACTGTACATCATCAGATTCAGAAAGTGATACTGAAAACACTCTTGCTATCAATATGATAAAAGTCGAAAATGACTATGAATCTGTCATATATGAACAACCCTTTCCATCACATATATATGAAAATCAATCAGAATTTCTTCAAAATTATTACACTACACCCATAAATTCCACACCAACGACGCAAGAAACAAACGAGATTAACACTACAAATCAAACCAATAAAAATACCAAAACAAAATGCTTGAATACAAACCACATTTATCAAAATATACAAAAAGAACAACCCAAAGAAAAAATTTGGACAATACCATTTCTCTTAGAAAGCCCAAGAAATAAAGAATTTCAACCACCAGACCTTGAAATAGATTTTTTAATTGATTCAGGAGCAGAATCAAACATAATAAACATTCCCACATGGAATGAAATAAAAACTTTACATCCAAAGCTAACACCTCTTGAAACCTCCAGTAAGTTAGCAACAGCACAAGGATCAACATTGATAAACTACGGAAAAATCCAATTATTTCTCCTCCCTACCAGAACAATGGAGCAAAGTAAAATTCTAAACAAGCCATTTAAACAAATATTCCATATCACTGATATTAAATATAATATCATTGGAATACCATTTATTTCGAAGTATATACCAACAATTAACATCCTAAACAGTAAAATATTAATCAAAGATAAATATACAAAAACAAAAGAAACATCCCTAACATTTTTTCAAAGATTAAACAAACAACCACCATTCTTTTCAAAATTTTATCCAATATATAACCAACAAAGAAAACACCTGAAACCACTATCAGGAAACATCTATAATTTTTCAATCAAACAAGTTCACCAATATGATAAAGAACAAAACAAACAAAAATTTTATATGTCAAATTTTGAATTCAAACCCATTCATAAATTTTTCAAAATCACAATCTCTTCAATAAAATATTTGAAAAATTCGAATTCAGATATCATCTCCTTACATGTCTATAACAACACACCTTACCAAGTAACATTACCTTTAGGACTTTTAGGATATTGTGAAACTAACGCTACAATATCACCAATACACGAAAAAGCCTATCGCGTAAATAATATACTCCAATTACTAGATATTTGCCAATCTACAATTCTTAATGAAGAATTATCTATAAATAATATAATAAGTAACGAAAACAGAAATACGGATTATTTCACAAAAACTCCATATTTCAAACCTACATTCAACATAAGTAACTACACAGAGGACCAACAAAAATTTTTAACAATGTTTAATTTCCAACATTCACAAATAACACAAGACGAATTCGAAAAGTTAGCCAAACAGCTAATTAAATATTCATCAGTCTATGCAACATCAAAATTCGATGTTGGCAAAATCAGTTCATCACTACATCTCCCGTTAAAACCAGACGCAGTTTTCAAAAAACAGAGAGCAAGTAAAGTACCAATTCACTTACATGATAAAGTAAACAGATTACTCGATATTTTAGAACAATACAACATTATATCACCAGTTAATAAAGAAGAACAACCAAAAGGCAACACATTCATCAACCCCGTTATCATTCTAGCTAAAGGAGAATCATTAAAAATCGTTCTCGACGCTAGATACCTCAATTCACTCATAGATGAATCAAAATGTAATTGGCCCATTGAACCAATACAAGTTATTTTAACAAAAATAAACGGCAAATACTTTACAACCGCCGATATGAATAGTGCATACAATCAAATGCCACTAGATGAACAATCACGACGTTTAACACAATTTGTTATCGGAAACCAACAATATGAATTTAACCGCTTATTCTATGGAATATCCATAGGACCAGCAGCATTTTCAGCTTTTATGAGCAAAATTTTTAGACCACTAATACTCAAGAAAAACGCAATCACCTATCTAGACGATGTTTTTATGCAATCACAAACAAAAGACGAAATGTTCAAAGTTTTAGAAAAATATCACCAAATACTTCAGAACGAAAATCTGAAGGCCGCCCCCGATAAATCACACTTCTTTCTGACAAGAGTTAAATTCTTAGGACATAACATAGAAAGAAAAACAATCACTCCACTGAAATCACGCATTGACGCTATTCAAAAACTTCAACCACCAACAAATAAAAAGAAAATCCAAGAATTCCTTGGAATGTTAAACTTTTTAAGTAAATATGTTTATAAAATGCAATTATATCTACGACCATTTTACAACATCCTTAGACAACAAAATAATTTTGAATGGAATACAGAACATCAAACACGATTCGAAGAAATAAAGAAACTTTTAACTGAACAAATTTCAAACACAATTCCAGACCCTGATCAACCATTTTATGCAATGTGCGATGCTTCGAACTTTGGCATCGGCGCAGCACTATTACAATCACATAATGGTACAAATAAAATGAACCTCATATCAGCAAATTCTCGATTATTCACTCAAGCAGAGCTACGACTCTCAACTCTAATGAGAGAATGTACAGCCATAATATATACACTGACAGAATATGAATTTCTGATACTTGGATCAAAGCATCCAACAGTTTTATTCACAGACCACAAACCCATCATTTTTCTTTTCACACAGAAATCTAACCCAAACCACCGAGTTTACAGATTTCAACTAATTCTAATGAAATTTCCAAACTTACATATAGTTTGGACTGCAGGAAAAAATCTTGCATTACCAGACACCTTAAGTCGAAATACACCACCTGAATTACTTACACGAAAAACAACAGTTGAAATACCCAAAAACATAAAATTCTACCTTGCAGAAAACGAAACATCACCCCGATTGGAATGCAAATATGCAGTAAAAACTGATATTGAACAATCACAAATAAATAATTTACAACATTTCCCACTTTATTTAGATTGTCAAAATAATCATTATGAAGTTGACCTACTTGGAACATCAACTTTCAAACCAATCCCATATTCTCAATGGATAAAAAATAACACCCAACAAAAACGAACAAAACAACACCCGCCTAAAAAAGACCATTTTCCACTAATTGAAAAAGAAGATTTAACTGATAAAATAAATTTATCAGGACCACAAACAAATGATTCAAAATACACAATAAATCAAGTTTTTGACCTCCATGACCCACTTGATACAATACCCTTATCTAAATTAGAAATCGAAAACATTTTTCTCCCCCCAACAGATACGATTACAATTTCAACACTGAAACAATATCAAAATCTTGACCCGATAATTCGACAACTGAAATCATGGCACAAATATAAAACTAAACCTATCAAAGCAGATTCAACCATTCTAGGAAACAAAACACTCCTCCGATACTTTCGCAAATTTAACAACACAACAATTAACGAAAATACAGACCTTTTAGAGTATAACCTGAATGAATCTACAGTTCCCTGTCTCCCTTTAAGTATGATTCTTATAGCTTTTAATATTTCACATACACAAAATATTAAAGGACACTCTGGATCAGAGAAAACATATTCAAATTTTATACAAAATTTTTACTTCCCAAATGCACCAATTTGGATAAAAGTACTATGCAATGATTGTATAGTATGTCAACTGAATAAACCTTACCCAAATCAAAAACAAATAGCACAAAAACAAGATTTTAAAGGACAAAGTTTGTACTTTAACCATCGTATCTCATTTGATACTAAGGGACCAATTTCACCCTCATCAGAAGGAAACTCCTACATTATGGTAATTGTTGACGCATTCACACATTATGTAGCACTTAACCCAGTACCACATTGTAATGCTTATTACGCTTACACAACACTCTATGAACACTGGATAGCAAAATTTGGACTACCAGAAATTTTAGTCACAGACAATGGTACAGAATTCATAAATAATGAAATAATAACACTATGTCATTTATACAACATTAAACACAAACCACGTACATCTCATGCACCTTGGACAAACGGCTTAGTCGAAGGTATGAACCGTTCACTACAAGAATATCTTAGATGTATCATCAACGGAAATGATACAAAATATACCGAATGGTCAGCAGATGTAAAATTATTTCCCTTAGCATATAACTCACAAATTACGACAACACTAGGAATGTCACCATACGAAATGGTTTTCAACCAAAAGCCACGCAAACCAATAATGTTTACAGCAAATTCCCATAAAAACGCACAAGGTTATTGTCAACCAAATAAAGACTCAATTTGTTATAACCTCCCATTACATACGCACGATGAAGATCATTTTCATCACCCACAAATTCTTAAATTAGCCTCCGGTACACACACCGAATGGATTTTAAATAGAGATAAGAAACACAATGAAATTTACCAAAAAATAACGAAAAAGTTATTACAAAGACAAAACATAAATGAACAAATCAATTCACGTTTTACACCAGCTTCCGATTTAAAAATTGGAACATTTGTTTTAATACCTAATTTTAATACTCAAAAAGGAATTTCTAAAAAATTACAACCCCTCCGAAAAGGACCATACCAAATAATTGCAAAACCCACTGATGTCACATATAAAATTACCGACTCAAACAAAAAAGAAATCGTTCAACATCGAAACAACCTATTACCTTATTACCCAAAAGAATACGCACTCCGCGAATTAACTCAATTATATTCTTTCACAGGATTAAAAATCATTCAAAATGAACCACATCTGAAAAACACAGAACAAAATGATAACCCCACCGAAAATCAAAACACAAAACCAACCGCCACCAAAAACAATACACAAAACCATAAAGAATCTCCAAAACCAAGAAAAAATAGAAAAATGACAGAACAAATAATACCCCAAGAAAAAATAGACAAATCAGAACATAGAAAAACAACAAGACTCCGAAATCAACCACGTAAAAACTACAAAATGTTCATCCCCCAATCTAAAATATTAAAGAAAGTAGAATTTAAAAAGTAATTTTAAGATTTTATACTTCACAATCTTGAAACCTCCGTAACATTTTTCATTTTAATTTTTCAAAATAACATGCTCACAAGTACGCAATAATTCTAGTTCAAAATAGACCAATAGGATTCATCCAATCCGCCACTTTCTCTAACTCAAACTAAGATCAATTAGACGAATAATCTAGAACTCCAGGCACATCTCTAACTATAACTTTACAACCTCCAGGTCAAAAATAAGCAAACCACTCCAACTTGACAGCTAAAATAAATATCACCATAATACCGTACCCCTCCCTTATCTAATAACCCAAAGATCAACAATATTTCCCCAACTCAGACCACGAATACCCCCAAAACAAATTTGATAACTTAGCCTAAAGTAACAAAATGAAGATTTTAATTAACCTAAAGTATAAAAATCTCACCATACCCCGGATCATTTGACAAACAAAAATAAAGAAAAAGACGACCTCCCAGTCACCATGAAAATTGCCCCCAACAATTTTTTACAAAACTCAACCCACTTGTCAAAAAACTAATAAATAATTCGACCACACTAGAAAATCGCCTCAAACAGCAAAAAATATTCGACCAAGAGATCATTTCTTAAATGCTTTTCTCTCAAACAGTTGCTCAAATACTTATAAATTTTAAACATTTTTTTTCAATACTTGAAGCCTTTATAATATTTCTTTTTGATATACTTGAATCTTTTCTAATAATCTTAATCATTTTTTGTAACATTTTTTTAATTTTCTACACTATACTCGAACTATTCCTCCAACTTTCCAAAACCCTTGAATATATCCACAGGTACGATTTTCACAACTTGTCTAAATGATACGAACAATTTTCAGTAGAACTGATATTTTTTTATTGTTTGTAATTTTCATAACATTTTTATCATCCCTCATTTTGACAATATGTAAATGTATAAAGAAAGCAATCATCACATTTGCCCTAGCAACAATTTTTCTAATTATTTTTTTGGAAGAATATTATAATAAACATAAACCTTCCCACTAAAGTAACAATTCAAAAACCCATCAAAAATTGCTACCCAACAGTCACAGAATCAGTCTTCACCGACATCATCCCAAGATAATCCAACACCACCTTCAACTACTCAAAATCCTCAAACATCTACACGAATTTCTTTTCAAGACAATCCATACACTTTTGAAGAACGGCACGCTCGTTTATCTGAACCACTAGAACCATTTCAACGACAAGCATCTCTAAGTGAACCAACATATAATCTTTACCCAACACTACCACAAGAACTAAGTAGAATACGAAACCTTAGTCAAAACCAAAACACAACAGAAATAAATAGACAAATTATACATCCTCGACGAAATAGAAATTTTCAAACTCCCCGAGTTCATTTTGATATACCTCAATCCCCATCACAAACCACTCCAGAAAACACCACTGGTATATTACCAGAAACCCCTACACTTCTTTCCCAACGTAGCACCTCAAGCTTACCATCAGATTACTTAGGTTCAACACCAACATCTGAACAAATATGTGAAAATCCCTTTAACCCCCCAAACCAGGCATCACGACTGCCATATTGGACTACACATTCATTCACACAAGGTGAACCCAATTTAGTCAATGAACCCATAGATATTTCTACGGATACAACAACATCCTCATCACTACCAGAAACATTATCACTACCATCAACACCATCAATAAGCCAATTATCACCACTACCCTTTAACTTAAATTTTCCAAATAATCTCGACGCCAGATATCGAGAACAATCATCAATAAATATTCCTTTAAGATTAGACTGGAATACATTCACAGCACCTCCACCATTATTTGGACAACATCAAGAAAGTAACCGCCTTCATAACTGGGCACTTAATAGATTACAATATCGCCAAGATATTCACAACGATATCCGTGATCACAATATTCAAATACTCCAACAAAACAGTTTACAATTAAAGTTTGAAATCACAGTTAAATTAAACAATATTACACAACATCCCTACCCATTAAATCCACCTAACATAACAGCTCAATCATTACCACCACCGTTTATAACTACTGAAGTAATATATAAATACGACAGATACACCAAAAACACAATTGGTTACATTACATTTTATAACCCATACTCAGGATTATCATACACATGTATATTCTAAAATTATTAATTTTTCTCCAACTCTTTTTTCTAGTAACCTCAAATCAAAACATAAACCCTTCCCCTCGTACAGGACCACAAGATTTATTAGTAACACATTACGATTGCGAAGAAAATGAACAAAAAACACTACATAAATATGCAATAAATCAAGTATCACAATGTGAAACAGAACCACAAGCTATAGAAACCACAGATATCATAGCAACACTCTATTCAAAAGCCCGAGCAACAACAGTTACAGGTTATAAATTCACAGCAACATTTTCCGAAAAGAAAGTACATTGTTCACAAGTCTCCAACGGAAACAAAAACCGACTTGACCATGAATCATTCTATCAAAGTAATATAGAACGCCTTTTACATCTCAATCCCGACGATTGTAAAAATGAATTACTTAGACTAAACATCACACAAAATAAAAACTCCCAAAGAAAATTAGTTAATTTTCAAGTTTTTTCAGACTCTGTACACCAATCACAACTTGAAAGACACCAAGGACATAAAACTAGAGGAAAAATACCCGTATAACGGCGCACACGGACGATTAACCTATGACCTACATGATAAACATTGGATACCACACATTGGTATAAATGACCCATCAAACTGCAAAGCAGACACAAAAAATAAAGGATACCAAGAAATAATGTTTTTCGATTGGAAAATACAACTCGAAAAAATACAACTAACACGAGATTTATCTGATAATACAATGATCTATCAAGGAATCCGACTACCTTGTAAAAATGATCAAGGATATTGCGACCCTACAACGAGAACACAAGCAACAATTGTTTGGTTCCCCGAAGATACATGTACAACATTTCAAGTAGCAAAAATACACGCTCGTATGATAAAATTTCACGAAAAATATTTCATACAATCAATTCCTTATGAACAAGTCCATCCATCACGAAAACTAAGTTCTGATTTTAGAAACATAGACAATATAGAAAATAAATTGACACGTTTTCAAATATATCAAGAAACAGAACTTGCATGTAAATACAGGAATCCACTTCACAGAACACAATACTCTGAAATATTAGTTGAATACGAAAAAGGATTCGACATGACCACTGGAAAAGTAAAAATCGACCCATATGCCACAGGTCATCCTCTAAACGAAGGAACATCCTATATACCAGTTAATTTTGAAAAAAGCAACGGACAACCTGGTGGACATCTAAAACCTTATGACACCAGAAGCACACGCTTACAAGAATTATCACTAATGAATACTACATATTTCGGTAATATCCACTATGATATTCATTTAGATATGAAACTAGATTATACAATTAGCCGAATTTTTCAAGAAATGTCACTCTCCGAATTAGAAACACTACACCAACTATGCGAATTAGAACGAACACAAATATTACAATCACTTGCACTAGCAGTATTAAAAATACCCTACGCAGGATACTTATTATCAGGAAATAGATCAAATTTTTTAGACTATGAAGGAAACATCTTATGGTTTTATACTTGTACCAAAAAAGTATCACCACTCTACGTTTTTGAAGATAAACGATGTTATAAAAGAATCCCTATCTTTTATAAGAATAAAGTACATTTCGTGGATACACTTTCACGAAGAACCTATTTCTGGGATACCGCAGTCCCATGTGGATCAGAAAATAGCCACAATGTAGTACAACTAAACCCTGATGAAAATAAATATTACCTTCTCACTCCATATCCCACATTAATGCAATCACTCAAAAAATTTTCACCAGAAAGCATTCGCGCTATCGCTCGAAACCCAAATATAGACTTACAATCAATAGGAATATACTCAAAATCAGATATTCAAATTCACATTAGAACACAACAATTCCAGGAATTATTAACACAAATGGACACAATACAAAGACAATCAATTGACCAAAACTTACGCAAACTTGCAGAAACCGCAGGTTTTGCTGATATCTACACACAAGACTATAGCGGATATTTTAAAGACATTAAAGATTATATATATCTAAACGGTGAAAAATACCGTCCCCAAGATATATCACCAATTAACATTTTTAGCTTTGTTACACTCAAAAATGAGATCCTCGATTTTCTAGGATGGCCCTACTACATCTTAGAAAAATTGACTATTTTATACGCAATGTTTAACTTTATTGGATTTCTTTTCTCACTCTTAAAAGGAATCTACAATACATGTGCTATACACACACAAGTAAACAGACAAGCAAGCGTAGCACGCATACTCTTTGCAGGATTTTTTGGAATTTTTTCCACATCTATAAACAAAATTCTTTTAGACGCACAAATAAAAGAATATAACACAAAAATAACAACACGACAAAATACATACGACGAAGAACATAACTATGTCGACACACAGCCAACGGCACCACAACTACCACCCCTACCAAATAATCATCCACTATCCCTAGTCCCACGAAATTTTCGAAATTTAGCAATCACACATAATCCAAATTTTCGACTCAATACATCACAAAGTCCCGTCCAACATATAATGACACATCAATCACAAGATGATAATACTTATGAACAAATTATTGAACAGCCCCATACCACCGCTTTTCAATCTCAAAATAATAATTTTTTTAGCCCACGATGAGCCGCCAACTTGGATCACTACACCGATCAAATTCCCATCCAACCAATCTTACCTCTTCAATCCCAATCATACCACTTTTTGCTTTTCCGCCACCCGATTTTCCATCTAGCAATGTAACATCAGGCATGAATTCCGACACTAACTCACATATTTCAGTTTTATACTCCATCTCACAGCTAAATAACCCGAATATTGAAACCCCCGATGAATTTGCCGACTCAGAACCATCTCCATCCAATAATTTTCATAACCCTTCTAATTTTTCTCAACCCCCTTTTCAACCCATATTGTCCAATAACCCTGACCCCATCACTCCCACACCCTCTTATGCTTCCCAAGTTACCCCAACCTACTCCTCATACCATTCTGACCAATCATCTCATTCTCCAGACACCCCCCGAATCTCCCCAGAACTAGATAATTTTATTACCCTCCAACAACAACCCTACCACCTTAACACCCCGACCATAAACCAAATCTCCTCCACTACAAACTCATCCAATCCCCCTACACCCTCTTCAAATTATACTGAATCATTAACACCATCATCCACATCCACTATATCTTCACTAAACACTAATAGAGCTTACCGCACTTTTAAAAGAAAATTCCCCAACCATCCTTTCCCAGCAAAACCAGGAACAGCTCGTGAATACATCAACCACCCCCAGCATAATAACACTAAAGAATTTTTAGCTATCACTTTACCCTCATTTCCACAATACACCTTAAACACCCCTCACGACGCTAACGAAACACGCAACTTTGTAGATGAATACGTTTTAATGCCCACTCTCTCTTGGACCTCATACTATCATTTCACTAACCCTCTTTGCTTACCTTTATCCAGCACTTCCATCGATATAGACCGAAACAAAGACATGCTATATCGACTAACTACACCACTAACCGCTAGACAGTTTACTTACGTTGGATATAAAAAATCACTAAAAATACACACTGCACCTAGAGCTAATGAATATACGCTAGAATACTACGATCACAACATCATCAGAGCTAACCAAGATCAATTCTTAGATGACGATCGCTTCGCTAATCCACAAATCACCGAGAAATTTTTCATCAAGACACCATATGTATTTACACTAAACATCTTCGACCGAAAGTTTGATCACATTATTTCAGAAGCACTAACAAACACACAAGCATACGAAAGTTTTAAAGAACGCTTCCAAATCTTTTCACTAACCTTTCATTTCCTTGCACCACACGAAAGAGATTTACACTGCTCACACGATATTATGTTGCGCACTAAACAAACACATACATACAGTTACTATCGTTTCATCCAAAATCACTTTGACCTCCACACACCCTCTAGACAACCACACCATCGTTTTCAATTCATCAATTCAAAATACACTTCACCGTATTTCCTAAATTTCACATATTGTATTAAAGACACTAACCTCCATGGTATTCTTCGTAATTATGACCCCATAACCCAAATGTACATTTTCTGCCCCATCACCAAGACCTTCAACGCCGAAGAATCCCGACCCTTCCTTATCCCGCACGAATTCCTACAACCTATAGAAATCCCAATTTTAGAATTCATCCACAACACTAAATTTAACCACAAATTATATAACTTAATCCAAAACACACCTTATGAGTTTGCAGTAGGCACTGAAGAACTAACCACTATTAAGGCACTTCAATTGCTTTGGCCACTGCTTCAAACTAAAAATATCATCCGCATCTTAGCTAAACTACTAACAACTTCAGAACTAATTCACGACATCTTCCCCCACGGTTTTTTCCCCGACGACTAACAGGTAAGTATGAATTAAATGAATATTACTAACTAATTACAGTATTAAAAACTCACCATTCTTTATTCATGTTTTCTTTAGATTTTTAGCCTTCATCCGACGATCACCTACAAAAACCACAAAAGACAAATAAAAATTGCAAATTTCATCCAACAGATTTCAAAAATTCTATTAATCTCTTACACTTATAAATTTATAAATTTAATACCAATGCAGTAAATTCATTTATAAAATTTTCCCCCAAAAGCAGTAAATCTAATTATAATGAAAATTTGTATCTTAAAATTCCCCCATAACTAGCAGTAAATTTCCAAATTCTATGCAGTAAATTAATAAAATGCAATTGCAGTACTAACCTTTTGATATTCTCATTCATTCGCACAGAAATTCTATCCATACTCGCACAGCTCGCCCACGAAGAATTGTTTAAAATAATGAATTTCAGTTTCAAGTTTTCACACTCAACAACTCTAACATATAATAACATATTTCAAACTTTCCTTTAACCCGGTTGGAAAGGAATCATATACTAAACAAAACTAACCAACGCAGCTTACTAAATACCACAAATCATAGAATAACAGCATGACTAAGAAAAGGAAACCAACGGTACCCAAACCGGATTAACCCAGTTTAAAACTGGATAATTTATTCTTTTGAAGACTATTACAAAGTCTTAGAAAGAAATAATAAAACACAAAAAAGTCGAAAGACAAACCCATACCACAAACAATTTGCTTTTTGGAAAAAGTACATAACCAACAAGACATAAGTAAGACCACAACAAACCCAACATAAAACGTTGTCACATAACAGGACCCCTCACAAAAACCGCATGAAATCATACTCCCACACCTGGCCTAACCCACCAGGAAGGACGTCCTGAGCATGCTCTATAGCCGGCCTAACCCACCGCGCTACACCCACGCTTTGTGACCACACCTTTATTTTTAATAAGAGCTACTCAAGGGTGAGTAACTCTTCAAAATAACCGAACTAAAACAAAAAGCTTTTGTGAAAACAACTAACTAAAATCATTATTAAAAAATATTAAACTAATAAAAGTTTTATAAAATGTAAAATCACATGATGCAATATATAGATCAGAATACAACACCAAAGACGAACATCAAAAGACAAGACGACCCCACTACACTCGAGAGAGAATGACCAACTACAATCGATATGCCGCTCACAATCACAACTCAAAGGATTTAGAGTACGACTTGACCTCGCAGAAAAGGACTTCATTGAACTAGACCAATGACCACCTCGATGACCCAAGTGTACGTACAGATCCGAGTAACCAGGCATCCCCTCCACGCACAATCTCCACGCCATTCCCAAGCTAGATCAGACACAAAAGAAGTTCTCCCCGAAGAACAGAAAAACCTGACATAGCCAACCATTCTGAAATCAGAATTGGTTTTGTTGCAGAGACTCAGTCGTTGTCACAAGAAGAACACAACGTCTTATGTCTCTAACTCCAGTTTCCTGGAACTTCCTAAACAAAAAGGAAACAAAGAAATATGATGATTCGCCAAATACCAACGTCCATCATCCATCCTTGAATTACAGAAGAACTGTTCTAAAAAACTCTGTAAAACCCGGATGGGTGGAACCTGATCTAAACTACATTTTATGATTGGATAAATTAAATGTTTTACCAATGTAAAGTATTTAATATTAACCAATCATGATCCATCTAACTAACAACCCACTTATTTGTAAGTGCTGAAGTTACTTGTAATTTCAGCACCAGAGAGATTTGAATTTAACTTAGAAATTAGTTGGACTCTCCCGAGCACTTCAGCAGCCGCAATAAACCAGTATACCCTAGATCTATTGAGCCTAGCAGAGACTAGTTAAACAACCTGAGACTAGATAGTATAAGAGTAAGATTAGGATTGGTATTAGACTAAGAAGTTGCACGAATCTATCCGGCCGAAAATAAGATAGCGTGACGAGCAGACGGTGTACCCTATCCGAAATTACTCTATGAGTTATACACTCCAGTCATAACTCAATAACACAACCATGAAGTTCTGAGAATTGTTTGCCTATCAAGTCGAGAGTGTTTTGAAGATTTTATGAAACCAAAACCTATGAAACTAACCTTCGGCGTGTAATCGTTATTGCTAGTATTCCTGATGGTGCAGAACGTTCTAGAATAATCACGAAGCCTGTGTTGGAAGAGGAAGCGTGGAACGCTTACCCTTACACTAAGACGAAGTACACCTGTCACCAGGCACCGGCCATGATCAAAGACAGCTTCTCCCTCTCCATCGAGACCAAGTACCTGAACGATATCGGCAACTCCGAGAACGTGTTCAACCTGTCAGCCTCCGAGCTCAGACAACGCAGAGTGTACCACCTGGACATGATCAATGTCAGTACTACGCACTACCTGTTTCGAAATCAACAAAAATCTTGACAACAAATTTAGGAACTGATGTACCAATTAGGCTAGCATTGTTGATTTTTAGTTAGTTTTTGAAAATAGACTGTATTCTATCAAAGAAAAACTTGAGAACAAAAAAAATTGTGACTAACATTTTCACCATCTGAAATCTTCAATCATTTTTTTGACCTCGTACCAGTATAGTGTAGTAATATATCTCTTGTTCAGTTGCATGTGTTGTTTTTTCAGGACTACAAGGACGTGTATGTGGAGGAGGAGGACCCCCTGAAGTTCGTGTCAGAGAAGACGGGGAGGGGTCCCCTGGGGAAGAACTGGATCAAAGAGAGGGATGGTCAGAAGGAAATCCTCTGTGCATACAAACTGTGCAGAATCAGATTCGACAACTACTTCTTTGGACAGAAAGGTACGTACCACCTGACTTCACAGGCAACCAATGCATCATTATACGATTAATGAGGGTTTTACGATCAAGGGCATTATACGATCAAGGGGATTACACTATGCAGGCTCATTTTGCAAATGGTTTTGAAGCAGTGAAACTAAAGGTATTCTTATGTGTGCTTTAGTGGAGAATGATTTGATCCACGAGCGTGCCCTTAAGAAGTTGCTCATTCACGCACACCGACAGGCGTGGTGTTGGCAAGACGAATACTATGGACTAAAAATGGAAGACATGCGAAAACTAGAAGCAGAGGCAGCCGAAGATCTGAACAAACGCTTTGCAAATATCGACGCAAACGGAAACATCAAGGAAAGTACAACTGAACGTTCGCATCCGGAAGGTTCAGAAGCAAACAAAATAGCAGCCAACAATCCGGAGAAGAACGGAACCTCATCAGCAGTAGACGCTCAGTCCAGAAGACGAAAGGTCGGCAAGTTGGACTCCGTTTCGAGTGATGCCAGCAATGGAAGACTAACTCAGTAAGTTGTTTCGCATAGTTAAACTGAACCAAGTCAATAGAATTTTTGAATCCGAATACTTTTCAAATGAGTAAATGACTTGAATTTTACAGTTTTTTAACTATGACATTTTAATGCACAATGATAACGCAACATTTGATTTTTTTTCATAGTTTAATTCAATAATTTGCGGAATAATATTTTGTTCAGTGAAAAAGTTCCAAGTGAAAATGGCGATGGCTTTGGCAGCACCAACGGACAATCGAATGACAGTGTTGTCAACTACATTTCGCCAACTTCTCTGGTCAAGGAACAACTGACAAGGTCAGCCGAAGCTTCACCGAATCAACGTCATTCCGCCGAGCCAGTGTCACGGCAGTCAACAAATCTGGTAAGGAAAGGATGAGATGCCTCATCTTGTACATATAAGCCAATCTACTTCGTTGGGCATTGATTATACGAGCATAGCGTAGTGTGATAGTACGATGCAAATTTTGTTTCCGACCTTAGTCGCGTATGAAAAGGCTATTTTTGGTGGCAATTTGGTATTATGCTCTTAATGCAGCCTACTGGTTCAAAATTGCCACCAAAAAGCATCAACTGAGTTAACTTTTTACTAATCAAATGTCAAAGCACGTGGTATTATACTCTTAATGCAGCCTACTGATTCAATGTGCTTTGACATTTGATTAGTAACAAGTTAACTCAGTTGATGCTTTTTTAATTCATGGATCAAATCGGAAAAAGCTATTTGCTTCATAGGACAGTTTGGTAATTAAAATCCCATTTCAGAATTTCCATCTCGATATATATTTCGCGTGTTTTTTGAAATGCTTTAATGCATAATTTGGTTTAATTTATTCTATTTTGTTACATCCAAAGTTTGTGTGGTTGTCTTTAGTTTTTCACACTCCAAAATACTCCATGGAAAGTTTTAGTTGTGCATGTGAATTTTTTTGTGCTTCTGAATCTTCGCTGCTTTCTCGCTCGGGTTTGCGAAGTTGCAGGTTCGTCTGTGTTTGTTCTTAGTATACATAGCCTGAACCAGCATGTAATTGTATGATTTTTATGCGACATTGATCAAATTTAGAGACAATCACACAAAAACGTTATTCAGTTTTTGCATGATTCCGAAAGTTTTCAGGGCCATTGATTTTGAAAAAACTCCTAGTAAAAATCATTTGGTGTCAGTTTTTATTTCTTTTTTCAAAAAAGAATTAGTCGATAAAGTAAATCGATAAGATAAAATTAAAGGTCTGGACCTATGGATTTGCCGGCCTGGGCAATTAAAATGGTAGAAACATCCATTGCTGAATAATAATAAGTTTTTTCGATAAACCAGTGCATCAAGTTAATATTGTGCCCCGATTATCTCAAGCTTACATAGCTCCGAGATACAAAAAAGGAGATCCAACAGCGGCAATTAGCTATAGGCCATTTCGGTAACAAATACTTCATTAAGCTAGCGAGTAGCTAGTGTTTTAGTATAAAACCTTTTTTTCTTACCTAACTCGCAAGTAAAAGTTTTCACTTATGCATTTTTGCTATAATCGCGATCCGAAGCAGTGGAAATTTCATAGCATGTTCTCGGCTTTGTTTGTGGCTAAATAAGTGTTCATGGCTGAGTTGTTAGTGTGTGAGAATCATAATTTCTAGGTCGCATTAGGTTTGAGTCCGAAACGTCGCCGAATTTAAACTAATTAGAGGCTTTTTTTTTAATTTTTTTTGCACTTCTAAGAACTTAAGAGCTGCTTTTTGTCGTGTTCTCGCTAGTGTTTGTGAAGCACAGCTTCGCCTGTGTCTAAAAATATAAGCGCTTCCTGCTCCAACAAGTTATTGCATATTTAGAAACGATAAAGTTGTTATGCAAGGCAATTCGGCTGCCCAGAAAAAAAGTTGACTGACGCGGTTGAAACTTCAATTGAAAAAATAAGATTGTCTTTCAGAAAGAAATTATACCATGGCTGGTTTTCTTGACCATGCTAAAGCATTCAATTCTGTTTCACATCAAATTTTTCTCAACAGACTAAATTTGGTACGGATTTTCCACTGAAGCTCGCAAATTTTTTGTCGGACCGGAAACACTGCGCTCAAGTTGGTGATACAAAGTATTGCTAGGCTACGGTAAATCGCGGTTTAACACTAGGTACAGTGCGCGTTCAGATAGTTTTCATGTTTTTCATTAATAGTTCAAGCAATAAATGGGAAAGTCGCTTCCAAACCGTTCAATGTGCGGATGAGTTATCTGTGCAGAAATTGACTTGCCCATTTTGAAATCTTATATACAAGATACATTAAAATCTGTAAAGCTTTATTTATTCAAGATTGAACTCATGGTTTATGCAGATAAAACAATTATAATCAGATTTGACAAAACATCAGAATCATTTGGTTCAATATTTGCATGAAACGCAGAAGTTGGAAACTTCAGATTCAGCACCTTATCTTGGCATTATTTTGGACGGAAAATTGAGTTTTTTTAACGATATGAAGAAGTGTTCCAGCAAAATGTTGTGCGGATTTCGGTATTAAACATCCTACTGAATGAATAGCCGTTGCTAGCGCGTGCTTTTTATTGAAATGCCTAGTTCCGTCCCATATTAGTAATAGTGGATGATGTTTTAGTAGATTACAACAGTAAAGTGATCGTTTGTATCGCCAAATAAACTGAGGTGTAAAGTTTACTTCATTAGAACAAATTTTGAAAGATGTCGTGATCTGTTTTCGAAAAACAACTTATTTTCTGCAGGATTGTTTATCGAAAAAATTTGAGTACTTCATTCGCAGTTTCATAGAAATTTTTGATAAAAGTTTTCTTTTGCTAGAATTTTGCCAACAATCAACTGCACAAATATTGCCAACAATGAACTGCCTTGCCTCAAAACTTGAGAATGATCAAAAAGAAGTCAAAGTATCAAACTGAAATTAATAATTTTTCACTTCATTTTATTGAAAAAATACCGGTATGAATATATGAATAATTACACATGCAAATCTTGTGTTATAGTATGAACTACCTTTTTTTCCAGCCTAAGTCGCAAATATGGTAGCGATAAAATTTGTTCACTTTGAAAATGTTCGTTTTGACCAATAACCAGCTATTAAGTATAGCCAATGCTAAGGATACTAACACAGACTATTATTGTTCCGATTTTCGTAACGAAATTAACGGAATATATGTGCTCGGATGTTTTTTTTCTTCAGACAAATTTCGATGGGATTTTTGATATCATTCAAAAAGTATTGTTGCCCTGAGCTTAAATTATGAAAGATGTTTCACCTGTGGTCATTTTTCGTGTTGTTCTAAATTGGTTGAAGGAAGCTTATTTGCCATAATTGATTTGTTACTTGAAGCGAAATTTATGACGTGTGGGGGGATAATTTTCACAAAAAAATCTTCGCCTCTGTGTTGCCAAGCGACAATGTGCATGTGCAAGGGCGTTACTCTTAATCTCGATGTCGGGGTTCCGCTTCAGGCACAAAGAAGTTTTTATTTTCTAAGGCTTTTTCTTAGTTTCTTTTTTGGTCTCTCGTTTGTGTTCGCGGAGTGCAGCTTCGATCACTGTCGAAATTTGTTTTCTCGTTGTTTGTAACTCAATCCCAACTTTTCCCTATAATTTTTTGATCGAAAATTAAATAGGTTTGGAGAATCCATTTATTCGTCATGTTCGCCTCATTTTACGTCTTTTGAGGAGCGATAAAATTTCTCGGATGGGTTTGCTGGTGGTTTATGGTATCATTACACAAGCAAAGCTTGTGTGATAGTATGAACTCTCCTTTTTCCAACCTAATCTCAAATATTGTTGTGACTCAAATATTTTTGCGACAAAATGTTCATTTTGAAAGTTTTAATTTTGATCAATAACCAGCAATTAAATACAGCGCTTGCTAGGATATTAACATACTATTATTTATTACAAATAGCACTTTAGCTTCAAACTATCATGGATCTGTAGCGTAGAGGTAGGTAAGGAGACCAGCAACAAAATAAGAGGGTTCGAACCTGGGCAAGGTCAGATGCTTTAAATAGACTTTTTCGTATACTAGTTAAAATGCGCCCGCTTTATAAACTGAGGCATGTTAGTTGGTAAATTTCTTTTTTGTTGGAATTGACTGCTAATTTGTCATTATTGGCGTGCGTCACTCAGCAATTATGTAGACTCATAATTGTCGTGCGTCACTTCAGAAACCTTGTAGACTCAAAGTTTCATTCATTCAGTTTTTCCCAACAGCGTTATCGGTCATATTTTTGCTTGTGTATGCGAAGTGCAACTTCGCCTCTGTGTATAACTCTTTTTTTACCTTGTTTTAATTGATCTAATGGTGTTTAGAAGCCAGCCTGGATTACTTAATCTTATTTGTTGATTTGCAAACTGATATCAAAAAGCTTGTATTCTTTAACCTGTGAGTCCTGTTAACAATTCAAGCTATCTGTTCAGATAGATGCTACGGAACAAGGAGGTTGTGAAGTGGAGAGGGACTCCTCGGCCACTGAGAGTTTCGCAGATCTGGAGAGTGAGGGTGAGGACGAAGGTGACAAAGACGACGAGTTCTTCGATGCTCTCTCTCAGCAGCTGTGCAACTCCACGCTTATCTTAGACTGTGAGCCAGATGGGACAGAAGCTACAGGACAGTCGCAAGAGGGGTACATTCACGTGATATTCGGTTTAAAGAAAATTTATTTGGAAGCCAAATATAAGTATATGTGATTTGTAATATCATCCTTCCTTTTGACTTGATTGAGTGCATTAGTTTCGGTTCCCCGATATATCAGCGTATTGCAACCTACCCTTCACGATCCTATCTAATACTATTCAATCCTAGTTTCCAATCTAACCTGTGTCATGTCATGTTACCCTAGGTTTAAATACTAAAATTTACCTATAATTACTAAAATTAACTGTTCAAGCTAATTTTGCGCAGCTTCATCAAGATTTGAATAGAAGTTGAGAGCTTTTTCCATCTAGGTTTTTAGCTTTCTGATTTTGTGCTTCTGGTATATGGGCAACAGTAATGCTTGCTCGTTAATTTCCATTGAATTTCCACCAATTTTCTTCAAACTTTTCAGTGCACGCTGGGACTGAAACACAAGGTGGAGCTGGTTCTGTCAGAAAATTATGTTTAATCCGAGTGAATTAGAGAGACATTTATGTCGCAATCAAGTTTTTCGAATATTTTTTATGAAGATGAAACAGTTAGGTTTCAAAATGTTTTCAACGAAGGAATGTTCGATGATGTTTGAAATTAATACAACTCCTAAATCAAAATGAAGTCATTGGAGCAAGATAATGCATAATTGTAACGCAAAGTAGTATTCGATAGCATTTTCTAGGCTTGAAAGCTGTGTCATATAGCTTTGTAGTCAGGCTGTTGCGTGGTTGTTTTAATAAGAAAACTATAATATAAAGTACTGGATTTTAGTTAATATTAATAGCACCCGATCTTTGAGTGGACTCGGCCAAAGTGATTTACATGAACGTGAAATAGATAAATATAATATCAGCAAATATATTACATAAGTAGTAGAAGAGTGAGCTGATCAGGGGGGGGGGGGGGGGTGTGGTTGCAGACCCCCATGTATTAAGATAGGGAATAGAGCATCCGGTCTACAAGCTATTAATTGAGATAGAGAATAGATTTCCCAATGTATTAGGATAGGGAATAGGTTTCCCAATGTATGAAGATAGCAGGTTTTAGATGGTAAAGTTTCAGATGGTAAGATGGTAAGTTTCAGAAAAATTTTTGGCGCCCGAATTTTTTGAGCTCGATTTTGCCGATACTTGCGTTTCTTAGCTAACTTTTACGATTTGTGATATGTAAGGGCTATCTTGTCTTACAAAAATTCGGTATGGTAAGTTTCAGAAGGTAAGTTTCAGAAAAATTTCTGAAATTTTAACTTTTTCTTGCAAATACATTTTTATCTTGAAAAAAAAACACTTTTATATTAAAAGATCGAAAAAAAACAAAAAAAATCGATGGTAAGTTACAGATGGTTAAGTTTCGACAAAAATTAAGTTTCGATTTAGAGTATGGGATCATAAACTAATATATCACAGAATATATTTTTTCTCGAAAGAATCTTTTAAATTCTTATTTCATCTTATTTATATTCCCTCAGGTTATCTGGGGAAATTGTCAAGAGGGAATATCTTTGACAGGATAATTATTCCGCTCCACGAGATATCGGGGGAATCTTGACAGCTCCTCACGGTTGATTACTTTTATATCCCACTTAATCTTTTATGCCCCAGGTTATCTGGAGAACGGATGACAGGTTCATTATACTTATTAATTTTATGACTTAGTGTATTATTTTTCACATAATTATCCCACGATTATATGACAGATGCATATTAGCAGTTTCCACAGAGTTAATGAAGCGTGAAATACTTTCTTGAGATTAAATTCTTAAATTTTCATAAAAAATTGAAATACATCCAATCAAAATTGCATGAACTTTTCATTGGAACTAAGATAAAAATATGCAAAAATTTTTAAATTTCTACCAATCAGATGTTTTTATCTAGTTCTTGTTTTTGCCTCAACTAGTTTAATTATTCTGTCATTTTTTTTGCTTCGATTCATTATAGTTCTCTTTTATCACTTTGTCTTTAATCTTTGAAAAATTCTTTGAAATTTCCAAAAAATTATCATCCAAATTTGTCAGTGATCCGCCACGTTAAAAGTTTACACTGAGAAAAATGTAGTATCATAGTTTTTTTTGTGTGTCTGATATTTTTGTATTAAAATTTTTCCATCTTTCTCAGAGTAAACTTCTAAGAAAATTATACAATTTACGAGAAGTTGGTTACGATTTTTTATAAATTTATCTACTCTCATTTCGCCAACTTCTCTGGTCAAACTGTACATATAAGCCAATCTACTTCGTTGGGCATTGATTATACGACCATAGCGTAGTGTGATAGTACGATGCAAATTTTGTTTCCGACCTTAGTCGCGTATGAAAAGGCTATTTCTGGTGGCAAATTGGTATTATGCTCTTAATGCAGCCTACTGGTTCAAAATTGCCACCAAAAAGCATCAACCGAGTTAACTTTTTACTAATCAAATGTCAAAGCACGTGGTATTATACTCTTAATGCAGCCTACTGATTCAATGTGCTTTGACATTTGATTAGTAACAAGTTAACTCAGTTGATGATTTTTTAATGCATCGATCAAATCGGAAAAAGCTCTTTGCTTCATACAACAGTTTGGTAATTAAAATCCCATTTCAGAATTTCCATCTCGATATATATTTCGCGTGTTTTTTGAAATGCCTTAATGCGCAATTTGGTTTAATCTATTCTATTTTGTTGCATCCAAAGTTTGTGTGGTTTTCTTTAGTTTTTCACACTCCAAAATTTTCCATGGAAAGTCTTAGTTGTGCTTTTTAATTTTTTTGTGCATCTGAATCTTCGCTGCTTTCTCGCTCGGGTTTGCGAAGTTGCAGGTTCGTCTGTGTTTGTTCTTAGCATACATAGCCTGAACCAACATGAAATTGTATGTTTTTTATGCGACATTGATAAAACTTAGAGACAATCGCACAAAGACATTATTCAGTTTTTGCATGATTCCGAAAGTTTTTAGGGTCATTGATTTTGAAAAAACTCCTTGTAAAAATCATTTGGTGTCAGTTTTTATTTTTTTTTCAAAAAAGATTTAGTCGCTAAAGTAAATTGATTAGATAAAATAAGTGGTCTGGACCTATGGATTTTCCGGCCTGGGCAATTAAAATGGCAGAACTTTCCATTGCTGAATAATAATAAGTTTATTCGATAAACCAGTGCATCAAGTTAATATTGTGCCCCGATTATCTCAAGCTTACATAGATACGAGATACAAAAAGGAGATCAACAGCGGCAATTAACTATAGGCCATTTTGGTAACAAATACTTCATTAAGCTAGCGAGCACCTAGTGTTTTAGTAAGAACCTTTTTTTCTTACCTAACTCGCAAGTAAAAGTTTTCACTAATGCTTTTTTGCTATAATCGCGATCCGAAGCAGTGGAAATTTCATAGCAGCTTTTCTCGGCTTTGTTTGTGGCTAAAAAGTGTTCATGGCTGAATTGTTAGTGCGTGAGAATCATAATCTCTAGGTCGGATTAGGTTTGAGTCCGAAACGTTGCCGATTTTAAACTAATTAGAGGCTTTTTATACTTTTTTTTGCACTTCTAAGAACCTAAGAGCTGCTTTTTGTCGTGTTATCGCTAGTGTTTGCGAAGGGCAGATTCGCCGGTGTCTAAAAATATAAGCGCTTCCTGCTTCAACTAGTTATTGCATATTTGAAACGATAAAGTTATTATGCAAGGCAATTCGGCTGCCCAGAAAAAAAGTTGACTGACGCGGTTGAAACTTCAATTGAAAAAATAAGATTGTCTTTCAGAAAGAAATTATACCATGGCTGGTTTTCTTGACCATGCTAAAGCATTGGCTTCCAAACCGTTCAGTGTGCGGATGAGTTATCTATGCAGAAAATGACTTGCCCATTTTGAAATCTTATATACAAGATACATTAAAATCTGTACGGCTTTATTTATTCAAGATTGAACTCATGGTTTATGCAGATAAAACAATTATAATCAGATTTTACAAAATATCAGAATCATTTGGTTCAATATTTTCATGAAAAGCAGAAGTTGGAAACTTAAGATTCAGCACCTTATCTTGGCATTATTTTGGACGGAAAATTGAGTTTTTTCAACGATATGAAAAGTGTTCCAGCAAAATGTTGTTCGGATATCAGGATTTATACATCCTACTGAATGAATAGCCGTTACTAGCGCGTGCTTTTTATTGAAATGCCTAGTTCCGTCCCATATTAGTAATAGTGAATGATGTTTTAGTAGATTACAACAGTAAAGTGATCGTTTGTATCGCCAAATAAACTGAGGTGTAAAGTTTACTTCATTAGAACAAATTTTGAAAGATGTCGTGATCGGTTTTCGAAAAACAACTTATTTCCTGCAGGATTGTTTATCGAAAAAATTTGAGTACTTCATTCGCAGTTTCATAGAAACTTTTGATAAAAGTTTTCTTTTGCTAGAATATCGCCAACAATGAACTGCAGAAATATTGCCAACAATGAACTGCCTTGCCTCAAAACTTGAGATTGAACAAAAGAAGTCAAAGTATCAAACTGAAATTAATAATTTTTCACTTCATTTTATTTAAAAAGTACCGGTATGAATATATGAATAATTACACATGCAAATCTTGTGTTATAGTATGAACTACCTTTTTTTCCAACCTAAGTCGCCAATATGGTAGCGATAAAATTTGTTCACTTTGAAAATGTTCGTTTTGACCAATAACCAGCTATTAAGTATAGCCAATGCTAAGGATACTAACACAGACTATTATTGTTCCGATTTTCGTAACGAAATTAACGGAATATATGTGCTCGGATGTTTTTTTTTCTTCAGACAAATTTCGATGGGATTTTTGATATCATTCAAAAAGTATTGTTGCCCTGAGCTTAAATTATGAAAGATGTTTCACCTGTGGTCATTTTTCATGTTCTAAATTGGTTGAAGGAAGCTTATTTGCCATAATTGATTTGAAGCTGAAATTTATGACGTGTGATGGGATAATTTTCACAAAAAAATCTTCGTCTCTGTGTTGCCAAGCGAGAATGTGCAAGGACGTGACTGACTCCTAATCTCGAGGTCGGGGTTCTGCTTCAGGCACAAAGAAGTTTTTTTTTCTAAGGCTTTTTCTTAGTTTCTTTTTTGGTCTCTCGTTTGTGTTCGCGGAGTGCAACTTCGATCTTTTTCGAAATTTGTTTTCACGGTGTTTGTAACTCAATCCCAACTTTTCCCTATAATTTTTTGCTTGAAATTTAAATCGGTTTGGAGAATCCATTTATTCGTCATGTTTGCCTCATCTTACGTCTTTTGAGGAGCGATAAAATTTCTCGGATGGGTTTGCTGGTGGTTTATAGTATCATTACACAAGCAAAGCTTGTGTGATAGTATGAACTCTCCTTTCCGAACCTAATTCGCAAATATTGTTGTGACTCAAATATTGTTGCGACAAAATGTTCATTTTGAAAGTTTTCATTTTGATCAATAACCAGCAATTAAGTACAGCCCATGCTAGGATATTAACATAATATTATTTATTACAAATAGCACTTTAGCTTCAAACTATCATGGATCTGTAGCGTAGAGGTAGGTAAGGAGACCAGCAACAAAATAAGAGGGTTCGAACCTGGGCAAGGTCAGATGCTTTTAATAGACTTTTTCGTATACTAGTTAAAATGCGCCCGCTTTATAAACTGAGGCATGTTAGTTGGTAAATTTCTTTTTTGTTGGAATTGACTGCTAATTTGTCATTATTGGCATGCGTCACTCAGCAATTATGTAGACTCATAATTGTCGTGCGTCACTTCAGAAACCTTGTAGACTCAAAGTTTCACTCATTCAGTTTTTCCCAACAGCGTTATCGGTCATGTTTTTGCTTGTGTATGCAAAGTGCAACTTCGCCTCTGTGTTAAACTATTTTTTTACTTTGTTTTAATTGATCTAATGGTGTTTAGAAGCCAGCCTGGATTACTTAATCCTATTTGTTGATTTGCAAACTGATATCAAAAAGCTTGTATTCTTTAACCTCTGGGTCCTGTTAACAATTCAAGCTATCTGTTCAGATAGATGCTACGGAACAAGGAGGTTGTGAAGTGGAGAGGGACTCCTCGGCCACAGAGTTTCGCAGATCTGGAGAGTGAGGGTGAGGACGAAAGGGACAAAGACGACGAGTTCTTCGATGCTCTCTCTCAGCAGCTGTGTAACTCCACGCTTATCTTAGACTGTGAGCCAGATGGGACAGAAGCTACAGGCCAGTCACAAGAGGGGTACATTCACGTGATATTCGGTTTAAAGAAAATTTATTTGGAAGCCAAATATAAGTATATCTGATTTGTAATATCACCCTTCCTTTTGACTTGATTGAGTGCATTAATTTCGGTTCCCCGATATATCAGCGTATTGCAACCTACCCTTCACGATCCTATCTAATACTATTCAATCCTAGTTTCCAATCTAACCTGTGTCATGTCATGTTACCCTAGGTTTAAATACTAAAATTTACCTAAAATTACTAAAATTAACTGTTCAAGCTAATTTTGCGCAGCTTCATGAAAGTTTGAATAGAAGTTGAGAGCTTTTTCCATCTAGGTTTTTAGCTTTCTGATTTTGTGCTTCTGGTATATGGGCAACAGTAATGCTTGCTCTTTAATTTCCATTGAATTTCCACCAATTTTCTTCAAAGTTTTCAGTGCTTGCTGGGACTGAAACACAAGGTGGAGTTGGTTCTGTCAGAAAGTTATGTTTAATCCGAGTGGAATAGAGAGACATTTATGTCGCAATCGAGTTTTTCGCATATTTTTTATGAAGATGAAACAGTTAGGTTTCAAAATGTTTTCAATGACGGAATGTTCGATGATGTTTGAAATTTATACAACCCTTAAGTCAAAATGAAGTTATTGGAGCAAGATAATGCATAATAGTAACGCAAAGTAGTATTCGATAGCATTTTTTTGGGTTGGAAGCTGTGTCATATAGCTTTGTAGTCAGGCTGTTGCGTGGTTGTTTTAATAAGAAAACTATAATATAAAGTACTGGATTTTAGTTAATATTAATAGCACACAATCTTTGGGTGCACTCGACCAAAGTGATTTACATCAACGTGAAATAGATAAATATAATATCAGCAAATATATTACATAAGTAGTAGAAGAGTGAGTTGATCAGGGGGGGTGTGGTTGCAGACCCCCATGTATTAAAGGGAATAGAGCATCCGGTCTGCAAGCTATTAATTAAGATAGGGAATAGATATCCCAATGTATTAGGATAGGGAGTAGGTTTCCCATTGTATGAAGACAGCAGGTTTTAGATGGTAAAGTTTCAGATGGTAAGTTTCAGAAAAATTTTTGGCGCCCGAATTTTTTGAGCTCGATTTTGCCGATAGTTGCGTTTCTTAGCTAACTTTTTTGATTTGTGATATGTAAGGGCTATCATGTCTTACAAAAACTTGGTACGGTAAGTTTCAGAGGGTAAGTTTCAGAAAGATTTCTGAAATTTTAGGTTTTACTTGCAAATACATTTTTATCTTGAAAAACATTTTTATATTAAAAGATCGAAAAAAAAATCAAAACATTTGGTGGTAAGTTTCAGATGGTAAGTTTCGACAAAAATTTAGTTTCGATTTAGAGTATGGGGTCATAAACTAATATATCACAGAATATTCTTTTTTCTCGAAAGAATCTTTTAAATTCTTATTTCATGTTATTTATTTTCCCTCAGGTTATCTTGGGAAAATTGTCAAGAGGGGATTATCTTTGACAGGTTAATTATCCCGCTCCACGAGATATCAGGGGAATCTTGACAGCTCCTCCTGGTTGATTACTTTTATATTCCACTTAATCTTTTATTCCCCAGGTTATCTGGAGAACGGATGACAGGTTCATTATACTTATTAATTTTATGACTTAGTGTATTATTTTTCACATAATTATCCCACGATTATATGACAGATGCATATTAGCAGTTTCCACAGAGTGTTTTTTTCAGCCGAGTTTGACTATCTCAAAGACGTCAAGTGAAGTGTCATTTTGAAGCCATTTTAGCCGTTATTAGGAGCCCATCTAGATTTTTGAAAGAAAGAGGTTTCGCAGTGTCGAGAAAACCTGGTCTGAGTTTTCTTGTTTTTCAGACTAAATAAGATAAAGGCTACCTTCAATTTCAATTCTACAATTTCAATTCTAGTGTTGCAGCTATATTACCACTCCTTCTAGCATTTTTCCAATAAATTGATAAGCCCTTTTAAGAAACAAATAAACAAAAGTTTGGGCAAAAATGATTTAAATAATTGAAAAAGATTTTTATTTTTTCGTTTTTGTTTGTTTAAGAGTTGGATTAACCCAGTTCAAAACTTTATTCTTTTGAAGACTATTATAAAGTCTAAGAAAGAAATAATAAAACACAAAAAAGTCGCAAGACAAACCCATACCAAAAACAATTTGATTTTTGAAAAAAGGACACGACCAAAGTAACATAAGAAAGACCAACATAAACCCAGCATGAAGCGTTATCACATAACAGGACCTCTCAAAGAAACAGCACGAAATCATACTCCCACTCCTGGCCTAACCCACCAAAGAGGACGTCCTGAGCATGCTCTATAGCCGGCCTAACCCACCGCGCTACATCCACGCTTTTTGACCACACTTCTATTTTTAATAAGAGGTACTCAAGGGTGAGTAACTCTTCAAAATAACCAAACTAAAACAAAACGCTTTTGTGAAAACGATTAACTAAAATCATGATTAAAAAATTGGACTAAGCTAAGATAATTTTATAAAATGTAAACCATACTTTGCAGTATATAGATCAATACACAACAACAAAGACGAACATCCAAAGACTAGATGATCCCATTACACTCGAACAAAAGAATGGCTAAGCACAACCGATATGCCGTCCACAATCACAACTCAAAGGATTTAGAGTACGACTTGACTTCGCAGAAAAGGACTTCATTGAACTAGACCAATGAACACCTCGATGTTCAAGTATACGTACAGATCCGAGTTACGAGGCATCCCTTCCACACACGATCTCCACGCCATTCCCAGACGAGATTGAACACAAAACAAGTTCTCTACATAATACAGAAAAACCCGTCATAGCAAATCATTTTGAAATCAGATTGATTTCATTGGGGATCACAGTCGTTGTCAAAAGACGACGCAACGATTGTATGTCCCTAACTCCAGCGTCCTGGAACTTCTTCGACAAAGAGGAACCGGACAAGAATGTTGTTCGCCAAATACCAACGTTCATCATCCATCCTTCGAATTGCAGAAAGATAATTCTAAAAAACTCTGTAAAACCCGGATGGGTGGAACCTGATCTAAACTACATTTTATAATTGGATAAATTGGATATTTTACCACTGTAAAATATTTAATATTAACCAATCATAATCCATCTAACTAACAACCCACTTATTTGTAGGTGCTGAAATTACTTGTTAATTCAGCACCAGAGAGATTTGAATTTAACTTAGAAATTAGTTGCCTCTCCAAGAGAACTTCAGCAGCCGCAATAAACCAGTATACCCTAGATCTATTGAGCCTAGCAGAGACTAGTTAAACACCCTGAGACAAGAAAGTATAAGAGTAAGATTAGGATCGGTATTAGACTAAGAAGTTGCACGAATCTATCCGGCCGAAAATAAGATAGCGTGACGAGCAGACGGTGTACCCTATCCGAAATTACTCCATGAGTTAACCACATCGGTCATAACTCAATATTTCCAATTGGTGATTTTTGTTTCATTGTGAACTGGTGTCCCATGGCTGGATTTGTTTGAATATTTTTAGGATGAACTCATAAAGTTGTATCTATTTTTTGACAGTTTGTGAGATAATGGGGATATAATGTTTCATTTTCTTGTTCGTTTTTTTTTGCTAGTTAACTGAAAAGGGCGATTACAACTAAACCCGTATTCTGTCAAATCATATTGTGTTAAGATGGACATGGTAGATTTTCCTTGTTGCCCTAAGCATTCCATGGTCTGAGATATGTTTGAATTAACCCTTGTAAATTGTCAAATGTTGGCATCTTAAATTCATTCTAGAATTGTATTACGTATCGAGAGCACCATTCATTGCGCCAAGGTATATACAATAAAAGCCAAAATCTTACAATGAGGTTGACAATATTTAACTCTTAGGTCATTTGCACTGGACAAGAGCCATGAAGAGTCTTTCCTCTCGACTGAACCAATTGGCAAAAATGTCCTAATCTTGCTCTCTGCCGACAGTCTGTTCAAATACGACAAGACATCATTCTCCGACTACGAACAGTTCTTCCGGGAAAACATCTTCAAAATCCTGCAGAGGTTTTTCCACTCACAACCCCAATCGACCATCGTGAAATCATTCTCGCTGCCTTTGGGGCTCATATGCGACTTGCAAACACAAATGTCACAAGTTTCCGAAAAAAATATAGGTCACGCTCGTTACAGATCGAGAGATATTTTCGATTCCGAACCACTTGAGTTCGGATCGCATACAGTCGCAATGTCAACCGCGGCTCTTTTCATGCCAAAACAACCAAGCTACTCTCAGTCTGTGGAAGAAGTCTCAACTGATATTGAAAGATACATCAAGAATTTAAAATCTGAAATAGGAGATTATGTTGATTTCGAAGTATCAGTTATTTGCGACAATCTAGCTTCTGTTTTGTTCCACGATATTCTCACAGGGTTTTCTCCAGCAAGTAAAGTTAACCAAAAAATGCCAAACATTAGCGTTTGTGATGCGTTCCCAATATCCAATGTGTATTATCTTGGATCCTCTTTGGGTTTCGTACTTTCGTTTTACGGCAGAGGCAATCAGTCGAGACTCACTTTCCCTCTCTATAATTTATTCTTTGCCGAAGATTCGTGTTCAGCGAGACTGGAACCTATTCTGATTGGACAAAATGAACAGTTGACAGATGACAGTCGAGATCTTCCCTTTAAACTGACGTCTTACCAAGACTTGTTCAAGAGGGGCAGTGAGAGACACAGAAAGCTAGATGTGTTTCCAGGTAAGAATTACGCAGTACAGAACTATGACATGGTGTGTTTTTTTTTCAGCCGAGTTTGACTATCTCAAAGACGTCAAGTGAAGTGTCATTTTGAAGCCATTTTAGCCGTTATTAGGATCCCATCTAGATTTTTAAAAGAAAGAGGTTTCGCAGTGTCGAGAAAACCTGGTCTGAGTTTTCTTGTTTTTCAGACTAAATAAGACAAAGGCTACCTTCAATTTCAATTCTACAATTTCAATTCTAGTGTTGCAGCTATATTACCACTCCTTCTAGCATTTTTCCAATAAATTGATAAGCCCTTTTAAGAAACAAATAAAAAAAAGTTTGGGCAAAAATGATTTAAATAATTGAAAAAGATTTTTATTTTTTCGTTTTTGTTTGTTTAAGAGTCGATGAACGTAGTTCAGTCTCTTTCGTAAATCGCAATGATCTTTTTTTCGTTTTTGGTTCAGGAAAAGTCCTAAAAGACGAAAACGGCATGGGAAGTTTTGATATTGAATTCAGAACAAATGCGTATCAAACACGTAGAAGAGCTAAAGGCAATTTGCCATATATTTCTTGTCAGACTAATTATATGAACAAGTCTCTGATATGTTTCCAATTAATAGCATGCATTTTTTGCAGAAAAACTTGCCAATGCCCGTAAACCGTGACAAAAAGGATATTACAGGCTAACCAAATTTTCTCAAAAAGTTTTTGCATCTATATGTTCACGATAATCAAACAATAACTGATATGTAAGATTCGCCTTTTTTAGCACGCTTCGTTTCACCATTCAGGGGTCCCGCTTGTTGAGTAGAACTACTCTTCAGGAACCCCTCTGGTCAATTTTAAATAATTAAAACTTTTGTTTTGTACGGTAAATTAATTCAAAATTTGTTCAGGCTCAAATTTACTTTTTCGCAATTTGACTTTTGAATTTTTCTAAGTTCAGTTTGTTTCCTTGAAGGAAGGCCAACTCCACTATCGAACAGTGAAAGTTGAAATGCCACGAAAAACGTGATTGACTTTTGTGGCCTTTTAAACGTGTTTCGAAAATGGAATTTAGTTTTCAGATTCCCCGCGAAATACAAAAATTTAAGTATTGATCCAGTTTTCTCAAATTTGGTTAATTTTATCGAATAAGTGGCAGTCATTAACTGTCCTAGAAATTCAAAGAGCCTTAAGGGTATCTGTTTAAGTCTGTTTCAGTTTACTTACGCTCATTGACTCTTTTCCTCATGTTCTTTAAATCTTAAAGGCTGCCTTGTGATTTTTCATGTGATTGTGTGTGTAGACATCCAGGGCAGGAGTGACCTGCAGCTGTGGAGTGGGGAGGGGGAGGACGAGGAGTTCATTGAGTTGGTCACCAGAGTCAGGGGCACACATGCTCTCTACTGGGAGTCATTCGACGTCGCCTTCTTCATCCTCTCAAACTTCACCTCACACTCCGTCTACACACACAACCACTACACTAATGACAACACTGTACAACAGGTATGGAAGGAGGAGTGACTGCTGATTAATTAGGTTCACATCTTTTCTTCACTGTTTTATAAGTTTCATGTCGAAAATATTATGCTTTCTGATAGTTTTTCTTAGTTCATTTGCTTCACTGCCATCACTAAACTTATTACACCAGGTTTGTCTTACATTTCCAGATCACTTTCCAAGTTGAGTCACGCGTGTCGTCGCACACTTAAAGTATTTTGAGTTTTTGTTATCAAGGATTCGGCTGAAAATGTTGGCTCAGTTGCTTCATCTATTCATTGATCTCATCGGGCGATATCCGGTAGTAATCATTTTTTGTTCCGACCATTGAAAATGGGGACGAACTTTGTATTCGGCTGTGTTTTAGTTTTTTATTCCGACCATTTTTTATTCCGATGGTTTTTTTTCTTTTTGTTTTCCACGCAAAATGAGGTACCGCAAATAATCATTAGAATGGGTCGAGTAATAGATCATATTTAAGCCATTTCAGTCGTGATTCGAATTTTTGGAAACAAATATCAGTGCTGAGAAAAACCGGTTTGAAGTTTTTGATATTTGGTCTTTTCGAGCTAATAAGGTGAACTTGCAGTTCAGGCTTACAATAGCTTATTAAAGCTTAAATTAAAGCCGTGAAAACTTACTGGAGCTGTTTTAATGGTGTAAAGTTAGCGCCAAAACATTTCTGCGAATATTAGGATTTTATAGGATTTGTTTTTCTTATCATTTTTCTTCAAAAACTGTTGTCCAGTTTGCCTATCTTCCTACGACTGTAGAATATGCCTAAGTTGTAGTTTTTTCAGATCCTTTTATCACACCACGCAGAAAAAAACGACAGTTTCGAAAAAAAAATGTTAGTCATATTCAAAATTTCGAATTGATATCCAATTAAGTTTTTGAAAATGTTTTTTTTTTGTTTTTGTTGTTTCCATCATTTGTGAATTGCAACTGGTGCGGAGGTCCGATTCGCCTGTGTCAGATTTTGCAATAGCTTTGAACTTGGCATGGTAAAATAAGTTGAAATAAGTTTTCTCTTACTTCAGTGATTTCGATTTGGGCTTATTAAATTGTGATTCGAATTGATTGGTTGAATTAGGAATCGCATGGATTGATGTCGGATAGTGTGGGCATGGAAGGGAGAGACACGGCGGAGTTCTCCATACTTAATGACTTTTTCACAGACGCCGACAGCAGAGAGAGGGAAAGAGAAAGAGCCACCGCAGACATGAGCGCTCTACAAAGACGCAAGTTCGACCACAAGTGAGTATAGCATTTAGGGAAATTACCTAGAACTCTAACCCAAACGTAGAAAGCAATCATGGAACCTTCGACTTCTGTAAACGTTGCTACATTGAGTTCATAGTGGTTAAAGAAAGTTCCAATAACATCCGAGCACATGGAGATTTTTCTGAAATTGCGAGATTAGCCTGAGAATAAATTGAGGTAAGATTGGAAAAATGGATGGCGTGGTTTGAAATCATTTCATATCAAAGTTGAACTTTTAGTTTGGATGAAATGGCTGATTCCGATGCCGAAGGGTAAGTGAAGTTGACATTTGGGGTCACTTGGTTGTTTTATGTTGTTGTTGCTGTCTAAATTCCAACTGAAATACGGCTGGCCATTTCTGAAACGCCGATCAACTATGAAAGAACGAATACACCACACATCAGTTAATCTAACCCATCACACATCCTCCAAATGTCAAGCTTAATCGTGCAGTTTGTCCCGCTACGAATCCTAAGAAGCTCTTCTTGTTCATTTCATATCAATTGTTTTACAATCTCTACATATATTTCGATACGCTAACTCAAGCTAGATTTGACGTCAAAAATTTGCAAATAATAACACTTTTAGGTCAATTAACGCCCACATGCTCCTATGTCACATAGTAATTGATATCCCATTTTATATGAGTCCACGTTTTTGAACCTAGTCATAAAAGCCTTCGTTTTAAAAGGAAAATTCTTGAAAATCGGAATGTCTTTTTAAAAACAATCAGTTCGGGCTAAAAGCAAGAATAGGAACCTTTGTTTTGTTTATTGTGAAGCAATCATACTAAATCATCAATTTGAAAAATCTGTAAATATTTATCAGACTACATCATTACTTTGCCTGGTCTAACCATTAACTTTTTACGTCCGCTAAATAGATTCATTTCAATAGCTTAAACAGCTGTTTGGTTTTCTAGGAGTTCCGCGAGGAAGGCGAAGAGCTTCCCTCCTATGCATGTACTAAACGATATGGCAATCACAGTGGGAAACGAAGCAATGATCATTGGCAGATTCGGCTACAGGGTGGGAGTGTTTGTCTCGAAACTGTCTCGCGAGACGATCGAACTCGACTTTCGAAACGAAGTGGGAGACGAGGCAAATTCTGACTGGTCCAAAATTGGACAGATACATACAGGTTCCAAAGGTACCCGTAGTTTGTATACAGAAATTCATTGGTTCAGTTTGATTAAACTCTCTTTGGTTTGCAATTTTAAGTTCGATGCTCTTGCAATGATGACAAATTGGACTCCCATAGGTGGCCTAAATTAAGATAGATAGTCCAAGTTCACTTTAGTTCTAATTATTGCTTGCCCAGAATTGAAAGTTTCATGTAATATTTAACCAGGGGCACAATAGGTCTTTCGGAAAGAAGAACAACTTGTAGCTTGGTTCTTACCATCGTGAATAAATCATTTTATCACAAAAGGGGAGTGCAAGCGTTTTTTCTGGGGTCCAAAAATGTTCACAAATACGCAGCTGCTCAAACTTAAATTTGATGTTCGTGATGTGAAAGTAGCAGGGTCAGATTGAGTTTTGTTGATAGGTAGAGTGATGTTCAATTTCACACGCTCGGCCGAGTTGAAGCAGGGACTCTACAGTGTGCGGGCACTATGTCCCGGGGATCTGTCCAGGGCCAAGGCCACTCTCTGTGTGTTGCCCCCCAGAGGAGTGCAGGCTGTACTGTTCAGTATAGATGGAACATTCGCAGACAGTGTCTCACTCACAGGTTGAGAAAATTATGGTTTCATGTTTTTTCAAGCATTAAAGTGAGTTCAAGTTTGGGGTGGCTCACTCATAGAGCAATTTCAGATAAGGTGCACCGTCTGTTCGTCACGCTATCTTATTATTGGCCGCTTATTTGCAATTTCTTAGTCTTATACCAATCTTAATCTTACTCTTATATCTCCTTGTCTCAATAGATCTAGTGTATACTGGTATTTGCGAGGCTTGATATCAAGAACTGTTCTTAGGCGGAGCAACTGTTTGATAAGTTAAATTTATTCTGTTCTGGCCGAAACTATAAATGGATCATGATTGGTTAGTTCTAAGTATTTTACAGAGAATTTATCAAGAATATACTAGAATAAAATAAATTTTTGTTTTGAACTGGGTCCAGCCATCCGGGGCTTAGAAAGTTTTGAAGTGTTTAATCTTGTGAAGGATGGATGGAAAAGTTTCTTGATTCTATGGATAAGATTCTTTTGAAGCAGTGGTTGCGTGAAGGAAGAGAAAGAAACAGTTGCTCGTATTGTGCAGTAGTTGTCTGCATAAGGAGAGAAGGGGTACTGTTGCTCGTATTTCAGAAGTGGGTTTCGTGTATCATGATTGAGTTGAATGATCGTGTCAAGGTTGCAGAATTATACAGTGACGTGTTGATTTCATTAAGTAGAGCGAGACTGCGTGCATTCTCAACTAGTCATCTAATAGCGAGATAGGTTTTGACTTCTCTGTGTGAAGCGCCAAGTGACTAGGATTCGTAAGTGAGTCCAACATCGATTTGGACATTGTTCTTGTTCAATGGGTACCTTTGTTGCCATGTTGGTTCCATACTTTAAATCCTGTGAGGGTCTTGACTACGGCAACAAACCAATAGATTTGCCATTCCAGAGTCGGAATGTCATCTAGTTTCATCTCCCTTTGCTGCTCGTCCCTTTTGCTCTAAGACTTTTTAAACATTTTTTATTTATATGTGCACCTTGTTAGTGAACTCAGTTTTAGTTGTGATTGTAATTAATTATTTTCGCAAGAGCGTTTATTATTTTCATTTAATTTAAAGAGTTGCTCTCACTAGAGCTACTCTTGTCAAAAATAAGGTGAGTGTCATAAGAGTGGTTTAGCGCGGTGGGTGAGGCCGGCTATAGAGCATGCTCAGGAACTCCTTTACTGTTGGGTTAGGCCAGTTGTGGGAGTAAATTTTCACCGTCTCTTTAAGCAGTCTCTTTTCGTGTTCAACCTTTTGTTCTTTTTTATCAGGTGTTTTTTCTTTTGTTCTTTGGTTGTGTCCTTTTTTCAAAAACATATTTCGTGATTTGTGTGATTTTTTACGATTTTTTGTGTTCCAAGTGGTTTTAATTAAACTTTGAAGCGAGCTTCAAAAGAATAATTTATCCAACTTTAATCTGGTTTGGGTACCTGAGACTTTCTCATACATTGATTTTTAATTCTTTTTTTTATTTTATTCTTTTAGATTGATGACTGGTGAAATCTAAAACGAAAAGGTGAAACTCACGTGTAAAAAAGATAACTGGTTTTATTTATTGGGTTAGTAAGAATATGAAATCATGCTTACGAAGATTCTGGGTCGGGAAAAAATCCACGGGGAAAGTTAGTTTCAACAGTGTCAGAACTTATTAAAAGCTTGGCAAGCATGCTTATAACATTTTTAGTGCGAAGCAGTGGCCAAAGAAGTTCAAGCGCGCAGACGCTATTGACATCTTCGGTGACTGCGGAAAATTCGTGGTTTGGATGAGCTTATAAAATTTGTGATTGATTTTAGAGTTATGAATGTTTTTAAAAGGGCAATTTCAACGGGTTGGATATACTCATGCGGGATAAAAATGGAGCAGGAGTCTTCAAGCGGAAAGTGATTAGTCAGGGGCAAAAGATGTACATTTGTCTCACGGGATCATAGTTACGTAGGACGCCGTGAAAGTTAAATGAGTTAATGCAATATGTGAAACTTAGAAAGTAAGGTGATGTATTTTAAGGGGTAATAAACATGAAGCGGTGGTGGGGATTGCGGGATGGTGAACTGTGATGATAGTGTCGTTGGATAAATTGATAATAAATGTTAGTTTTGTGAGTTTAGTCTTCAACATAACATCATGAGAACAGTTATTATCTCGTTCTTTTGGTGTTAGAAAATTAAATGTTAAGTGCAAAGTGATCAAGCTTACTGAAAAATGGTTCGTAAGCTTTTTTATTCATTAGTGCGTGGTCGATGTGATCGAATTTTTTAAAGATGTATTCAGATTTTATGAAAAAGTTTTGGATTAGTTGGGTATTTACGTTAGGGTCAGTATCATATGGTGAGTCATCCATATCTCGGACGAATATGATCATAGTGATTAAAAGAATTTCGGTTAGCTTTTGGTGCAATGAATCGGTTAAGTGTTTGATTTAAGCCTATGTTTGTGACTTGACTTAGATGGAGTGCGTGAGTTAATTGGTTACTAGTTGAATCGCAAAGCTCATTGTCTGTATTCTTTCTTAGGGGAACTTTTAGGGGATAAGTGAAATTATAATATCATATCCATGACAGGGTTGCTAGTAGGGAATATTCATCAACATATTGGGCTCGTTGGTCTTGAATTTCTCCGTTGTAATAGGTGTACTGGGGAAAAAGGGAAGTTTTTCTCTTAAAAATGCGGTTGAATTAGTATAGCGTGGATGATGGTGTAGGAGTCGGGATGATGATGGCCGGTTAATTGGACATTGTAGTATAATATTAGGATGTTGGCGTTTCATAAAATTTTTTTGTGCACGAGTTGGGGCAATATGGACAGAGGAGATGGATGAATCGGAGGTTGAGGCGGAGTGGGTGAGTAGTGATTAAAAGAATTTCGGTTAGCTTTTGGTGCAATGAATCGGTTAAGTGTTTGATTTAAGCCTATGTTTGTGACTTGACTTAGATGGAGTGCGTGAGTTAATTGGTTACTAGTTGAATCGCAAAGCTCATTGTCTGTATTCTTTCTTAGGGGAACTTTTAGGGGATAAGTGAAATTATAATATCATATCCATGACAGGGTTGCTAGTAGGGAATATTCATCAACATATTGGGCTCGTTGGTCTTGAATTTCTCCGTTGTAATAGGTGTACTGGGGAAAAAGGGAAGTTTTTCTCTTAAAAATGCGGTTGAATTAGTATAGCGTGGATGATGGTGTAGGAGTCGGGATGATGATGGCCGGTTAATTGGACATTGTAGTATAATATTAGGATGTTGGCGTTTCATAAAAATTTTTTGTGCACGAGTTGGGGCAATATGGACAGAGGAGATGGATGAATCGGAGGTTGAGGCGGAGTGGGTGAGTAGGTGAATAGTAAGTGAGTTATTGGTATAATTTTGTTGCTGGTGAGTAATAAAATCGTCTAGGTCATGCTCACGCTGGTCATCTCTGATGGAACTAGATACATCGGGTGCATTACTTGAAAGAGGAAAAAGGATAGGGATAGCGTCAATGTGCGAAGAGGCGGAGGTAGAGTTTTCAACAGGAGTAGGGGGAGTTATAGGCTGGAAAGTTGGTTAGAAAAAAATTTGTGGCACTGGGCTCGGAATCTAGGAGTTCATCGGGTGTATCTACTGTGGAGTTATTCAAATTGGAGTTAGTATTGAAAACAGATCGGGTTGAGTCGTCAGTCCATGATTGGTGAGTAAGAAGAAAAACTGGTGGGGGAGGTCAAAAATTGTTACAAGGGAATCGTGACGTTGGAGATTGGATAGATAGGAAAGAGGTTAAAGTGTGCGTTTGTTCTACAATTTGATTGTTTGTATCATCGGTTGTAGGTTGTTGAACTGCTATATGAGATATAGCGCTACGTTTTAGGTTTTTTTATGCAACATTCGTTCGGTGGTAGAAAGAGTATTTCTATAATTTTGTGGTATTATTAATGTTGTGGTTTTTTTTTTGTAAACTATAAATTGGATGGTGCTGTTAGTTTATTATTCGTATTGTCTTGTGGAGTATCGTATGCATTTGATTTTGTGCATAGTTTTTTTTTATTCCCTAATTTGTGCATCAAGAAGAGTTTTGTTACTAGAAGTGGGAAAAAATCCTGCGAATAAAATTCTTGCTACGCTAGCTTGTCTATTGACTTGTGTGTCTTTTGCGCATGTATTATAAATTCCTTTAAGTAGTGAGAGGAGAAAGCTTATAAAATTAAACATTGCTTATAATACAATCAATCTATATTAGGGCCACCCTAGAAATGCTAGGAGTTCATTTTTGATATTTAAAAAAAAATAAAAACATTAATTGGTGATTTATCTTGTGGGTGGTATTTTTCTCCATTTAAATAAATATAGTCTTTAATGTCTTGACAATATCCATTGTTGTCTTGTCGATAGATTTCTGAACATCCTGCTGGTTCAGCGAGTTTGCAGAGGTTTTGATCAATTGAGTGTTTTTTGATTTTGTCCATTTTAGTGAGGAGTTCTTCAAATTGTTGTGTTCGAATGTGGTGTTCTAAATCTGATTTTGATTATTGTAAATCTATTTTAGGGTTTCGAGTGATTGCGCTTATACTTGCGGGAGAAAGTTTCTCTAAGGGTGGCATTAAAGTAAGGTATGGAGTGAGAAGATAATTTTTATCTTCGTTTGGGTTAAGCTTATCTACATTATGGCTTTTTCCAGATCCAAAGTCTAATATCAGAGGATATTTCCTTCATAACCAATGAAATTAGAGCGAATACATGATAAGAGGTATCCTTCTTAAGGTGTTTTAATCACTGCTAAAGCAAGAGATAGTAAGATTTGTGTTCTAGTTCACATAAATGATGTAGTGTTTCGATTTCTAACAGTGACCTTTCTTGAGAAAATTCTGCTAATTGTGTAGTCTTGTTTCATATTGTTGCCGAAGCAACTACGCTTTCCCCAATCTTTGTAAAACAAAAGTCCTTGTGATCAAACATTTCTAATCTTTTTGATTTAGACACTCTCGAAACTAACCAGAACAAAGAAAGTTGACTCTTGGAGCCATGTTTTGACATAAAGTCACAAGTGAACTACATAATTTGGCGAGCAGAAAAGCCGATCTCATCAAGTTTCGTACAGCCTTACAGATCACAGAATTATTTTAAAAGTAAAGAAAGTAAACACTTTTCTGCAAATAATTTTGTTTGGTAATTTGGGCAAGTTCTACAAATTAGCGAAACAACACAGGGCCATAATACAGCGATATAATACAATCAATCTAGCGATACAACAAAGTGGTACAAATGTATATTCTGGAAATGTTTTGAATACTGTTCGAAAGATCGGATTCTCATCTTGCAAATGTATGGTACTGACAATTACTCTATGCTGATCCCATTGTGGGTCTGTCTCCAAAAATTGGATGGTTTTCTTGGTTTGAACTAGTTGTATATTCAGCTGGAATTTGGACTTCTCCTTCATAAATACTAGAAAAAAAAAGAAAAAATTGAAAGGGAAAGGAACAGTTCAATCAAATACAAGCAAAAAAAAACCAAGATTAGATGTGGGCAATTACATTTATTTAAGTTTAACCCCGGATTGTCGTCGCATTGTTTCTCACACACTTTCAAAATAAAAACCCAGAATAAAAAAGCATCGTCGAATTTTTTGTGTTTGTATTAGTTTTTTTTTGTCGCGTCCCTAAATTTTTTGACATTTTATTTCAATCCCCCCAAAAAAACTGTCGTATTTGACTGTGAAAGAGATAAACAAATTCCACTTCGGAAAACACTCAAAACGAACAACTTTTTGTAGTATTCTTTGGTAATTCATCTTATGTTGTGATTTTTTCAACTATATTTTTAAACTACAGACAGTTAGACAGTTTGTTTTGTTTTGTTGTGTTTTTCTTATGTTAGTTCAATTTTTTGAACTATAGATAGTTAGTTTTGGTGGACCTATTGAAAACATCACAAAAATCTTTTTGATAGTTCATAGAACAACTCTTTGGTTGTTTTTCATTTTTTTTGGCTTCGATTGCGCATGGCTGAAATGTAAAACATAAATTGGCTAGAATTTTATGCGAACATTTCAATTAAATTTGTCATTTGATTTGATTTTAAAACTACTACCTCATAACTGGAACCTAGAGTTGAACTATAGATAATTAGATTTTGGTGGACCTAAAGAAAAACATAAGAGGAAATCTCTTTGACAGTTCATAAAACAAATCTGGTTAAGCTTTGATTGCGCATGCCTAAATTGTAAAACATAATAATAAATATCATATACGCTTAGATAGAAATTTCATTAAAAAAAGTGTTCTAAATCATAATCGGCTCCTGGTTTTGTTTAATTTTCCTTTTTTCCTACTAATCTGCGCATCGCCTCGGTATTTTAAAGACGTTCTCACAAACTACAGACAACAGGATTTTCGACGAACAACTTCAATTGCAAAAAAACCATGTCAGCGTGGAACAGATTCCGCAGTTGCTAAATGGAACTCAATGGATCTCTCGACTTCTTGGAGAAAAAACTCTCCTCAGTAAAATCAACTCCTTCTTCGAGTTCTTTAGTGGCAGCACAAGAACCCATGTTGCAGGAACTCAAACAATGTCAGCGGAGATCATGGACACCGGATCGCCCGAATAAATCAAGTTCGTCGCGTCAACAACTACAGACATCGCAGTACGCCTCTTATAACTTCGGAGTGACATCAACGATAACGACTCACTGCACCTATACAATGCACAACTTGTCCACGACTTCGACAGAAACACGAAATCAGACAACGCTTACGCCGACATGGTCCCATCAATTCCAGACAATCGACGAGCAGAAACAAGCCAACAGATACGACGTTACGAGCCACACTACGGATACAACGACTTACATCATCATCCACGACCGGCTCAACCTAACCTGAGCTCAGCAAAAATCCACAACCATTTCGAAAAAGCGACAAACAGACAGAATGTTTTCCCACGAACAGCGAACGTAAAAAGATCAGAAAAACCGTGATCGACTTCTAGTTTCGAAAGTGGAATTTCATGTTCAGATTTCCAAGTGCAGTTGAAAAATCACTTTTTCATCCAGTTTTCTCAAAATTGGGTAAAATTTATCAAAAAAAAAGTGTCCAACATAAATTGTTCTCGAAATTCAAAAAGGGTTAAATGCCATAAACTTTTTTCTGTTTCTTTTTGTTCATGACTCTTCCAACTGTCTGTTGGCTAAGTTTCTGTTGCTTAAAAACCTTGTTTTGCCCAATTGATTTCGGCTGTGTTTTCTATTGGCTTAGTGAACTAAATTTTAGTCGTTTCAAAGGAAACAAATTTTCATGCTCACCTCAGGAGTGCAAACAATGCTAAATTTTTAAGTTTTTCATGACAACTTTTTTTGTTTTTTTGTCTTTGTTTTTTATGCTTTCCTAATCGACTTCGGTATTTTGTCTCGTTGGTTGAGCGAAATTTTTTTCTTTTGTGTGAGAGTATTTTGAGGGGGTAGTTTAAAGTAATGAACGTGGTGAAGACTTATATTTGTCTTGGTGATTTCTTTTTTCAGGAGACAGTGAAATGTTTTGTTCACGCCTAAGTTTGATTTTTCGTGGAGTGATTGACGATTTTTCTATAATCACTTCATATTCTTGTTAAAAGAAAAGCAAAAACGTGATTGACTTCTAGTTTTGAAAGTGGAATTTCATAATCAGATTTTCGAGTAGAATTAAAAAAATTACTTTTTGATCCTGTTTTATAAAAATTGGGTGATTCTTGTCAAAAAAGCGTCACGCCTAAAGTGTTTTTGGAATTCAAAGAGCGTTTTGCCATTTTATTTGTAAGGTAGATTGAGTGTGTAAACAACGTACCCAACAGGATCTCAACGTACCCAACAGGATCTGAATATTTTTCTCAAATCTACATTCGTTCAACCAACAGACATTTTTGAGCTTTTTTGCTTTTCAAGTAGCCGTTCTACTCACCCTTAAGATAAGCAGGGGTGTCTCAATTGTTTTTTAGACTTTAATCCCCTAAATTTGTTTGTTCACAGAATTTATATATTTAGAGTCATTTCATAATGAATTTATTTTTTTGTACGTCTCCGTAACACTTGGTCTGGTGGTAACGAATACGCTTAGGCGGCAAAGGTCGTGGGTTCGAATCTGATGACAAGGCCTGTTTTTTTTTCGAGCGAGAAATTTTCTGTTTTTAGAAAATTTCTGCTTTGTGATTGTTTACTTCTGTTTTGTCGGCTTAATTGGCACATCGTTGAATTGTTTTTTTTTGCTGTACGCAAGATTATTTGTTGTTGCTTTTAGTGTTTTGATTCAATTCTGCTCTTTGTAATTTTACTAGCCCGGACTTCGTTTTTTTCTTCTTTTTGTTCAAAAGTCATGGACGTAATGAATGCTCTTATTTAGGTCTTGGTAATTTTTCTAGGTCTTGGTGGAATAGTAATAATCAAAATTCAAACCATGAAAAATCAAAACTTAGCATGAGAAAAACTTTTCAAGTTCTTTTCATTTTCCTCATTCAAGGGAAACCAAGCTCCGCTTCCGAACAGCGAAGTTAAAAACGTCACAAAAAACGTGATCGACTTCTAGTTTCGAAAGTGGAATTTAATAATCAGATTTCCAAGCTGAATTAGAAAGTTACCTCTTGATCCAGTTTTCTCAAATTGGGTGAGTTTTATCAAAAAAAGCGTCACGCCTAAAGTGCTTTTGAAATGAAAAGAGCGTTATGCCATAATGTTCGTTTTGTAGACTGGTTAGGTAAACAATGTACCCAACAGGATCTCTGAATCTTTTTCTACGGTCTAATTTGTTTAACCAACAGACATTTTTTGAGCTTTTTTGCTTTTCAAGTAGCCGTCCTACTCACCCTTGTGATAAGCAGGGGTGTAATAATTGTTTTTTAGACTTTTATCCCCTAAATTTGTTTGTTCACAGAAGGTCAACATTATGTATGGTAAATTTAGAGTCATTTCATAATGAATTTATGTTTTTTACGTCTCCGGCACGCTTGGTCTGGTGGTAACGAATACGCTTAGGGCGACAAAAGTCGTGGGTTCGAATCTGATGACAAGGCCTGTTTTTTTCGAACGAGAAGTTTTCTCTTTTAGAAAAAATCTGCTTTGTGATTGTTTACTTATGTTTTGTCGGCTTAATTGGCACATTGTAGAATTGTTTTTTTGCTGTACGCAAGATTAATTGTTGTAACTTTAAGTTTTTTGATTTAATTCTGCTCTTTGTTATTTTACTAGCCCTGGCTACGTGATTTTCCTTCTTTTTGTTCAAAAGTCATGAAAGTAATGAATGGTCTTGGTAATTTTTCTAGGTCTTGGTGAAATAGTAATAATCAAACTTCACACCATTCAAACCGTTTTAAAAAAAATTTTGGCTTTGTGTTTGTTTGCTTATGTTTTGTCGGCTTAATTGGCACATCGTTGAATTGTTTTTTGTTTTGCTGTATGCAAGTTTATTTTTTTTTGCTTCAAGTGTTTTGATTGATTTTTGCTCTTCGTAATTTTACTAGTCCTGACTTCGTATTTTTCCTTCTTTTTTTCAAGAGTCATGAACGCAATGAATGCTCTTATTTAGGTCTTGGTAATTTTTCTAGGTCTTGGTGGAATAGTAATAATCAAAATTCAAACCATGAAAAATCAAAACTTAGCATGAGAAAAACTTAACAAGTTCTTTTCATTTTCCTCATTCAAAGGAAACCAAGCTCCGCTTCCGAACAGCGAAGTTAAAAACGTCACAAAAAACGTGATCGACTTCTAGTTTCGAAAGTGGAATTTAATAATCAGATTTCCAAGCTGAATTAGAAAGTTACCTCTTGATCCAGTTTTCTCAAATTGGGTGAGTTTTATCAAAAAAAGCGTCACGCCTAAAGTGCTTTTGAAATGAAAAGAGCGTTATGCCATAATATTCGTTTTGTAGACTGGTTAGGTAAACAATGTACCCAACAGGATCTCTGAATCTTTTTCTACAATCTACATTCGTTCAACCAACGGACATTTTTTGAGCTTTTTTGCTTTTCAAGTAGCCGTCCTACTCACCCTTGTGGTAAGCAGGGGTGTAATAATTGTTTTTTAGACTTTTATCCCCTAAATTTGTTTGTTCACAGAAGGTCAACATTATGTATGGTAAATTTAGAGTCATTTCATAATGAATTTATGTTTTTTACGTCTCCGGCACACTTGGTCTGGTGGTAACGAATACGCTTAGGGCGACAAAAGTCGTGGGTTCGAATCTGATGACAAGGCCTGTTTTTTTCGAACGAGAAGTTTTCTCTTTTAGAAAAAATCTGCTTTGTGATTGTTTACTTATGTTTTGTCGGCTTAATTGGCACATTGTAGAATTGTTTTTTTGCTGTACGCAAGATTAATTGTTGTTACTTTAAGTGTTTTGATTTAGTTCTGCTATTTGTTATTTTACTAGCCCTGACTACGTGATTTTCCTTCTTTTTGTTCAAAAGTCATGAAAGTAATGAAGGGTCTTGGTAATTTTTCTAGGTCTTGGTGAAATAGTAATAATCAAACTTCACACCATTCAAAACGTTTTAAAAAGAATTTTGGCTTTGTGTTTGTTTGCTTATGTTTTGTCGGCTTAATTGGCACATCGTTGAATTGTTTTTTGTTTTGCTGTACGCCAGTTTATTTTTTTTTGCTTCAAGTGTTTTGATTGATTTTTGCTCTTCGTAATTTTACTAGTCCTGACTTCGTATTTTTCCTTCTTTTTTTCAAAAGTCATGAACGCAATGAATGCTCTTATTTAGGTCTTGGTAATTTTTCTAGGTCTTGATGAAATAGTAATAATCAAACTTCAAACCATGAAAATTCAAAACTTAGCGTGAGAAAATCTTTAGAAGTTCACTTCATTTTCCTTTTTCAAAGGAAATCAAACACAGCTTTCGAACAAAGAACGTAAAAAGGTCACAAACGTGATTGACTTCTATTTTTGAAAGTGGAATTTAATAAACAGACTTCCAAGCGGAGTTAAAAAGTTGTATCTTGATCCAGTTTTCTCAAATTGGGTGAATTTTATCAAAAAAGCGTCACGCCTAAAGTGTTTTTGAAATTAAAAGACTGTTTTGCCATATCATTTGTAAAGTAGACTGGTTGTGTAAACAACGTACCCAACAGGATCTCTGAATCTTTTTCTCAAATCTACAATCGTTCAACGAACAGAAAAGACCTTATTTGAGCTTATTTGCTTTTCAAGTACCCGTTCTAGTCACCCTTGCGATAAGTAGGGGTGTATTAACTGTTTTTTAGAGTTTTATCCCGTAAGTTTGTTTGTTGACAGAATTGTCAACTTTATGTATGGTAAATATAGAGTAATTTCATAATGAATTCAAATTTCTTTACGTCTCCGGCACACTTGGTCTGGTAGTAACGCTTACGCCTAGGACAGTAAAGGTCGTGGGTTCGAATCTGATGACAAGTTCTGTTTTTTTTTCGAACGAAAAATTTTGGCTTTGTGTTTGTTTGCTTATGTTTTGTCGGCTTAATTGGCACATCGTTGAATTGTTTTTTGTTTTGCTGTACGCAAGTTTATTTTTTTTGCTTCATGTGTTTTGATTGATTTTTGCTCTTCGTAATTTTACTAGTCCTGACTTCGTATTTTTCCTTCTTTTTTTCAAAAGTCATGAACGCAATGAATGCTCTTATTTAGGTCTTGGTAATTTTTTTAGGTCTTGATGAAATAGTAATAATCAAACTTCAAACCATGAAAATTCAAAACTTAGCGTGAGAAAATCTTTAAAGTTCACTTCATTTTCCTTATTCAAAGGAAATCAAACACAGCTTTCGAACAAAGAACGTGAAAAGGTCACAAACGTGGTTGACTTCTATTTTTGAAAGTGGAATTTAATAAACAGACTTCCAAGCGGAGTTAAAAAGTTGTATCTTGATCCAGTTTTCTCAAATTGGGTGAATTTTATCAAAAAAGCGTCACGCCTAAAGTGTTTTTGAAATTAAAAGACTGTTTTGCCATATCATTTGTAAAGTAGACTGGTTGTGTAAACAACGTACCCAACAGGATCTCTGAATCTTTTTCTCAAATCTACAATCATTCAACGAACAGAAAAGACCTTATTTGAGCTTATTTCCTTTTCAAGTACCCGTTCTACTCACCCTTGCGATAAGTAGGGGTGTATTAACTGTTTTTTAGAGTTTTATCCCGTAAGTTTGTTTGTTGACAGAATTGTCAACTTTATGTATGGTAAATATGGAGTAATTTCATAATGAATTCAAATTTCTTTACGTCTCCGGCACACTTGGTCTGGTGGTAACGCGTACGCCTAGGACAGTAAAGGTCGTGGGTTCGAATCTGATGACAAGTCCTGTTTTTTTTTCGAACGAGAAATTTTGTTTAAAAAAAATTTCTGATTTGTGATTGTTTGCTTATGTTTTGTCGGCCTAATTGGCACATCGCGGAATTGTTCTTTTTTTGCTGTACGCAAGATTATTTGTTGTTACTCAAGTGTTTTGATTTAATTTTGCTCTTTGTAATTTTACTATCCCTGACTTCGTGTTTTTCCTTCTGTTTGTTCAAAAGTCATGAACGTAATGAATGCTCTTATTTAGGTCTTGGTAATTTTTCTAGGTCTTGGTGAAATAGTAATAATCAAAATTCAAACCTTGAAAAATCAAAACTTAGCTTGGGAAAATCTTTAGAAGTTCACTTCAATTTCCTTATTCAAAGGAAACCAAAGTCAGCTTTCGAACAGAGAACGTAAAAAGGTCACAAACGTGATTGTCTTCTATTTTTGAAAGTGGAATTAAATAATCAGATTTCCAAGCGGAGTTAAAAAGTTGTATCTTGAACCAGTTTTCTCAAATTGGGTGAATTTTATCAAAAAAGCGTCACGCCTAAAGTGTTTTTGAAAATAAAAGACTGTTTTGCCATATTATTTGTAAAGTAGACTGGTTGTGTAAACAACGTACCCAACAGGATCTCTGAATCTTTTTCTCAAATCTACATTCATTCAACCAAGAGAACAGACCTTATTTGAGCTTATTTGCTTTTCAAGTACCCGTTCTACTCACCCTTGCGATAAGCAGGGGTGTATTAACTGTTTTTTAGAGTTTTATCCCGTAAGTTTGTTTGTTGACAGAATTGTCAACATTATGTATGGTCAATTTAGAGTCATTTCATATTGAATTTAAACTTCTTTACGTCTCCGGCACACTTGGTCTGATGGTAACGCGTACGCCTAGGACAGTAAAGGTCGTGGGTTCGAATCTGATGACAAGTCCTGTTTTTTTTCGAACGAGAAATTTTGTTTAAAAAAAATTTCTGATTTGTGATCGTTTGCTTATGTTTTGTCGGCCTAATTGGCACATCGTGGAATTGTTCTTTTTTTGCTGCTCGCAAGATTATTTGTTGTTACTTCAAGTGTTTTGATTTAATTTTGCTCTTTGTAATTTTACTAGCCCTGACTTCGTGTTTTTCCTTCTGTTTGTTCAAAAGTCATGAACGTAATGAATGCTCTTATTTAGGTCTTGGTAATTTTTCTAGGTCTTGGTGAAATAGTAATAATCAAAATTCAAACCTTGAAAAGTCAAAACTTAGCTTGGGAAAATCTTTAGAAGTTCACTTCAATTTCCTTATTCAAAGGAAACCAAAGTCAGCTTTCGAACAGAGAACGTAAAAAGGTCACAAACGTGATTGTCTTCTATTTTTGAAAGTGGAATTAAATAATCAGATTTCCAAGCGGAGTTAAAAAGTTGTATCTTGATCCAGTTTTCTCAAATTGGGTGAATTTTATCAAAAAAGCGTCACGCCTAAAGTGTTTTTGAAAATAAAAGACTGTTTTGCCATATCATTTGTAAAGTAGACTGGTTGTGTAAACAACGTACCCAACAGGATCTCTGAATCTTTTTCTCAAATCTACATTCATTCAACCGAGAGAACAGACCCTATTTGAGCTTATTTGCTTTTCAAGTACCCGTTCTACTCACCCTTGCGATAAGCAGGGGTGTATTAACTGTTTTTTAGAGTTTTATCCCGTAAGTTTGTTTGTTGACAGAATTGTCAACATTATGTATGGTAAATTTAGAGTCATTTCATATTGAATTTAAACTTCTTTACGTCTCCGGCACACTTGGTCTGGTGGTAACGATTACGCCTAGGACGGCAAAGGTCGTGGGTTCGAATCTGATGAAAAGTCCTGTTTTTTTTCGAACCAGAAATTTTCCGTTTTAAAAAAAAATTTGGCATGGTGCTTGTTTGCTTATGTTTTGTCGGCTTAATTGGCACATCGTTGAATTGTTTTTTGTTTTGCTGTACGCAAGTTTTTTTTTGCTTCAAGTGTTTTGATTGATTTTTGCTCTTCGTAATTTAACTAGTCCTGACTTCGTATTTTTCCTTCTTTTTTTCAAGAGTCATGAACGTAATGAATGCTCTTATATAGGTCTTGGTAATTTTTCTAGTTCTTGATGAAATAGAAATAATCAAAATTCAAACCATGAAAAATCAAATTTTAGCTTGAGAAAATCTTTACAAGTTCACTTCATTTTCTTTATTGAAAAGTAAAAAGGTAACAAAAAACATGATCGACTTCTTATTTTAAAATTGGGTAAGCTTTATCAAAAAAGTGTCAATCATAAATTGTTCTTGAAGTTCAAAAAGATTTAATGTCATATACTTTTTTCTGTTTCTTTGTGTTCATGAATCTTCAACTGTCTGTTGGCTGTTTTTTTGCTTAAAATATTGTTTTGCCCAAATAATTTCGGCTGTTTTTTTATTGACTTAGTGACCTAATTTTTATTTGTTTCAAGGGAATCAAAAAGTTTCATGCTCACCTCAGGAGCGCGCACATTGCTAAATTTGTTAATAGAAAATATAGTTTTTCATGGCAACGTTTTTTCTTAGGCTTATTGTTTTTTTGTTTTTTTTATGCCTAATCGGCGTATTTTCTTGTTGGATGTGCGAAACTGTTTTTTTTGCGTGTGAGTTTTTTGAGGAGGTAATTTAATGATTTTTAAGGGAGGTTTTTAAGAGTAATGAACATACCAAGTCTTTTTGATTTTTTTTCAGGAAAAAGTCGTAATTTGCTGTAATAACTACAGATGTGGATTCATACATTTTAATACATTTTTGAATGCCTTTATTTATATATGCGCTTTTTGAATTTGATTGAATTTCATCTGAAAAAAGGTACGTAAATAGTACTCTTCAAATACGAAGTGGCGCGAAAAACATGAAAAATTTCTAGTTTCGAAAGTGGTATTTAATTTTTAGGTTCCCAGCGGAATAAAACTTTTTTATTGGTCCAGTTTTGTCAAGTTAGGTTTGTGTTATCAAAAAAGTGCCAGCCATAAGTTTTTCTAGAATTTCAAAAAGCTTCAGGGGCATCTTTTTTTTCTCAGATTTTCGAAAGATGAAATTTTTTCAGCAAATTGTTCTTTTTTCTGTTTACTTGCATTCATTGCTCTTTTCTATATTTTTTGTATTAACTGTTTCTGCTCATAAATTGTCAGCTTTGTTACCGTTTTGGTTCGTTCGAAATGTAACTTTCAGTTGTCTTATTTGTCACGTTTTTTTTTAAAGTGATCTTTTGTCAAGACGAAGATAAGAAAATTTTTGAGACTTTTTGCAGGCTCCAATTCAAAGCTTCGCAGTTCTTCGGTGGAGTTGGTTAGATTCTGGAGTGCACTGGGATACCTGGTGGTGTATGCCAGTGCCAGACCCAACATCATGAAGGAGCGAGTGAAGAGCTGGCTGGACGCTCATGGGTTCCCGCCGTCTATCTGTCTGTTTGTAGAGGGACTTAGTACCCCGGAGAAAAACATGACGAAGAAGGCTAATCTACTGAAGCAACTGAAAGAAAATTTAGACCTGACGTACTTCGCAGCTTACGGATCCCAAAAAGATCTAGCAATGTACTTGAAGCTGGGCATTACCCAGGAGCGGCTGTTTATTTTCCCGGATCGACTTGCAGCATCTCCTAGGTCCAAAAATGTGGCTCAGTCTCTGGCAAATTGTGAGATAATATCCAAAAATGGCATTCCAGCACACGTGGCCAATCTGAGGTTGAAGTCGAAACAGTTGACATCCAAAAGTCCACTTCACTTTGCAATACAGGTTATTTTGACTTTTGGTGTTATCCTAGCTAGTGAAAACGGGAAAACTTTTTCACACCAGTGAGGTTGAATAAATATGTTCGATTTCCAGTATCAGCAATAACCATATTTAGGCTTGTAACTGAAGGAACTGCAGTTACTGGACAAAAAAAAACTTTTTTCATTATCATTTGGTCGAATGAACGAATGTTTTCTCCACAACTACTTCACATACAGGGTTGAAACTTTGACAATTGGTTGCGTAGCGTAATAGTATGACTATTTTTTTCCAACCTAAGTCGAAAATAATGGTACCACTTATGGTGGTGTTTTTGCGGTTTTTTGATAGAATGTGCTTTGACATATATTACTATGACTGTCGAATATGCCTAAATTATAGCTTTACGTCAGATCTTTCTATCACATCACGCAGAAAAAACACATATTTGAAAACAAAACTTTTTGTAGTTTTTTAAAGACTATAGTCGGAATATTCTGTGCACAGTAACCGGCTTTCCTTGTTTATTTTAATAATAAGTTTAAAAAATTAACGGGCCTAAACAAAAACTTAAACAATTAATTTTAATTATCGGGCCTATGTAATAATTATTGAAACATTTTATCTGTTGTTTCTGCGCAGTATAAGAAAAAGCCAAGTTTATTTAGCTTCATAATGTTTGAATAATTAATATCTAGGCCCGAAAATGAAAATTGATTGTTTGTTTCTGAGTAATTTTCTTTATTTTTTAAAATAAACAAGAATAGCCGGTTACTGTGCAAAGAGCACAGAATATTCCGACTATAGTCTTTGAAAAACTACAAAAAAGGTTAGTTTTCAAATAAGTGATTTTTTTGCGTGGTGTGATAAAAAAGATCTGACGTAAAACTATAATTTAGGCGTATTTAAAAGTCATAGCAATATATGCAAATTGGACCAAAAATTTTTGGAGGAAAATGAAGAAAAACAAAGAAATATATAACTTTTCCACTAAGTTTTCAGGGCTTAAATTCAATTCAGCGTAGTTAAGCCTGCTAGTTTGCTGTTTTCGCTCTAAAGTTTTAAACCAGTTTTCTTGATACTGAGAAATTTGGTTGAAAATTCGAATTACGACTGAAAGGGCTTCAATGTGATATATCACTCGACCTATTCACATTGATTGTTTTGTGGTACCTGTTTTTGAGTGGAGAAAAAAAACAAAAAGAAAAAACTAAAATACCCGAATGCAAATCCTGCGCATTGTTTAAGTGGTCGGAACAACAAGGATGACCGGTTGCGGTGGAAGTAGCAAAAAATTTAAAAAAATCATAATAATGAGAAAACTAAAAAAAAAGTTTCCTTCGTTTCAATCAGTTTTTTTTATTCGTGGTATGACAAAAAGACTTGAACGCAATCTTAAATTGTAAGCAAATTAGTCGATCATAATGCTAAATTATGTGTTTAAGCTCACTTTTCTTTTAAAAACCAAATTTTAGGGCCCAATTTGAATTATAAGGTTTGGACTGTTATAAAACTATAACAATGTCACGATCTCCTTAGTCGCTCAAAATTTGGTGAGAACTCCAAAACATTCCAAAGCGGAAGTTCTCGACACTGGAAACACTTTTTGAATTTCAAGAGTTCGAATCAGTTCTGAAAGGGCTTGAATATGATAATATAACACTCAACCCATTGCGATTATTAATTTTGGTTATTATAAATTAAAGCACATTTCAATGGTTAAACAAAAAAGGCTTTCCTGCGAGTTCCGATCTTTGACTAGTCTTGCTGACTTTCCTCAATACTTTTGGACATTTTTCTAAGAAGTATACGGAATTTTGCAAACGCGGCACGCCTGTTTTTGAGAAAAGTAACATTCCGCGTGAGGAGACTGCGTAATACATGGATGTCGTTAGCATTTTTTCTGGTCTGAATTCGTTTCAAATGTTCCGCCACATTGTCTACCGCTTAAGTTTTGCCATTTCTGCCTAACATTTTTGCGTAAGATAGCATTATTTCCCCCCTGAATTTTTTGTATAAATTTTTATTTTAAAAACTTTTATAATTCTAGCTTTCATTGACTGGACAATTTTGGTTCTAGTTATTTGTTTCTTCCCTAAACATGACTACTTTACATGATTCGTCTCTCTTTACTGTTTGCGAATATTCGTAGCATTTAGCCTTCACATATGTGAAGGCCGGAACTTAAGAAGTAGTACAAAACCACGCCTAAAATCTGCTTACCTTGTGTGTGACGTAGCGATAAGTTTGTGCCGATAAGCAAATGCAAATAGCCTTAATAAGTGACTAATTTTCTGATAAAAATAGGGTTGATTGATTTTTTGGGCTATTTGGCAAAGCCCAGAATGTTCCGACTGTCCCTTAATTCATATCGAATAGTTTTTGGGAAGGAAAATATTGAAAACCTATAAATTTTGGACAAAATCAAAGTGTGAAATTTTGAGTCGTACGAAAATAATACGACCAATTAGCTAGCCTCAATTCAATTTGGATCAGTTTTGTTGAGCGAGATACTTTGTCACGCATAAACAATTCGCGTTACGGATTCAGCATTATGAATAAACTCTTCAAAGCGCGCCTAATTTAGTCCAGAACATGGCCGATTTGGCAATTTTCAATTCTGAAGTTTTACAAAAACCAGAGGTAAAATATCTTTTTGAATTTGAACTCAGGAAGTCGATATGTTTACAGGGTTTTTAAAAAAATTTTGTTGAAAACTATTATTTCGATCGGCGAAAATTGACTGTTTAAAAAAAACCATACCAAGCATAAATATTCCGTTTTCTTCGAAAGTCGGAACAACGAGCTTTCTCCAACCAATTTGGAACGTTTTCTAAATAGGATTAAATCTATGCTCACGCATTAATAGCGCGAAATATATCGCGCGTTAATTGTCCCAAATTGGCAAAAATGGCAATTTTTAAACCCCCATAATTTTACAAAAATGATCAAAATTTTCAAATTTAAGCTCAAGACAACAATACCGTTTGAATGATATTTAAAAAATTCCGTCAAAAATGGTTAGTTAAATAGTCTTTTTAAAAAGTTAAAAATGGTTAGTTAAAAAAATCCGTCTGAAGAAACCCACTTCCGTCTGAAGAACAAAAGTGGGTCTGAAGAAACCCACTCCGAGCACAAACATTCCGTTACTTTCGTTACGAAAGTCGGGACAATGATTTCTTTTTTGCTCCAATTTCTGAACAATTTATCGACATATTCAGAGCTTCAAATTTTTTATACCCCATTGAAGATATCGTATTCCTGAGTTCAAATGTAAAAAAAATAGTTCACTCCGATTATTTTTAGTAAAGACTGGGGGTTTGAAAATTGCCAAATTTGCTATGTTCTGGACTAAATTATGCGCGTTTTGAAGAGTTTATTCATAATGCTGAGAGCGTAACGCGAATTATTTATGCATGGTGATCTATCCCGCACAACAAAATCGTTCCACATTGAACTGAGGCTAATTGGTCGTATTAATTTTGTACGACTCAAAATTTTACACTTCGATATTGTCCAAAATGTATAGGTTTTCAAGATTTTCTTTTCCCAAAAACTTTTCGATATGAATTAAGGTACTGTGGAATTATTCAGGGCTTTGCCCTGATATACGAGCAATCTTGCTTAAGCTAGTGTCTTTCGACATTTTCCCGATTATTTCAAACATGAAAAATGTATCAACCTTAATTGCTAATGCTTGAAAAATGTTCAATGTTAAACAGAGTTCAAGAAAGTCGGCCACAGATTTTCCTCGCGCCAAAACATCATCCCTTACGGTGACGGGAAGCAACAACGAGTTTGTTTGTATCTCAGAGGACAGTTGCAATCTACCCGAAGTCTCCATGCCAACCGCACCGAACTCGAAATCACCCCGTCTGAGGGAGAAGCTTTTAGGCACTATCCAATCCATCACAAAACGCGACACGCAACTATCCCTCACTGAAAGCAGACAATCAAAACATGACCTCAAACAACCTTGAACTTTCCCGGAGTTATTTAACTAGTAGAAACTAATAATGCAAAAAATGAACAGTTTCGTTATTGTCGTACAGTGTAAAATATAGTATGCATGTGCAGTGCACTGCAAATTTTTATTTTTCTATCGTGATTATATTCTATGAATACAATTTCCTAATAATTGGCCAAACGTATAGTTTCTGTACATACACCTATGTCTAATTAATTCAAGTTAAAGCTCACTTAATTAAAAATTTATCTTTGAATTTTTGTTTTCGAAAAACTATCAGTATGATCAGACTTATCATTTCGAGATTCAGAGGCATATGTTTTTGTTCCAACTATAGAAAAACCAAGACACTTTCGAAAAAAGGGGGAAAATCATCAGAAGTACCAGAGTTGACATGACAAGTTAGCTAGAGTAAATAGCATTTTTCCGGAAACTGATGCCAAACCAGTCGTTAACTTGACTGGATTGACTCATGAATGAACTTTGAGCTCATTAAGCTATCTAGGGTAGCCTGCAGGTATTCGTGAAAACGAAAAAAAAGTCATGCACAAAAATGCTGTTACAGAGAGCGATAGAAAAAACCCCATTTTTTAAAAGAGAAGCCCATATTGGCAGAAACGCTTTCCAGCGTACTGCAAACTTATGTGAACAAGGTTTTTAGGGGTTTCAGGCATGTTTTTGTTCCAAGTAATGAAAAATCCAGAGACTTTCGAAAAAGAAGGGGGAAATCTTTCATTTTCGAGACTCATTTAGGACTGTCTTCTAAGAATTCGTCAGCTAGCATTCCTTTCCGGACAGCCAGGTACTCCGGAATCACCTTGAAGTCCCAGATATCACTTTTCTGCTGATAACATTTCTGACTCCAATTTTACTTGGCCCTGGAGTGTTCTGAGCTGGGGCCTTTGGCCGCCTTCGATGCTATTTGCTTTTCTTCTAACGCTGATCTGAAAGAAACACCGCTTCGCCTTAGTGAGGATCCTTTTTTCATTTGGACCGCATGTGGTGTTAATTTTTCTATGGTAGAAGATAAACGTTTATACCTCCTTGGTTCCTTTAGATCCGTGACGCCAGTTTGTTGGTACACGACTGAAGTACTGGTTTTATGCAGTTTGAGCCACGATGGTGCGATCGGATGTGTTAACTCTACGTCCGCCTCTGCCAGTGTTAAAATTTTAGAATTTTATTTGAAAAGAATCGGGACGCTTGGTCCATATGTAGTTTCCTTGGGTGCCCATATGTATTTGTATATTTCCGTAGGAACCTTAGGACATTTTTTGAATTGTTACTTGAGCAAACTTAGGCCGAAGGCCAATGCGAAAAAGCATCTACAGCTATTAAGACAGTTTTCTTCCGCCCTTTTATGTAGTTTACAGGGCCCCAAAAACCCAGTTGGACCAAATCGCTCGGTTCCTTTGGCATATCTGTTTTACCTTTATCACTTTAAGGTATGTCCGGCTTAGGAGTTTTACCTGCTTCCGAGCAGTGCTGGCAGATTTTAGCGGTGGCCCAAAAGTTACGATGTATTAATGGGATCCAAACCATTTTCGCCGCCGCGAACGTCTTGTCCCGCCCGTGATGATTGTAATGCACTGTTTAGAATGGACGTCGACAAATCCTGCGGTATCGCCAACCGGTCGTCCATCCAGAGGCAGTTTTCTCGTACTGAGAAATCGTTGTAGTGTTGTGCACAATATTGCCGAGCTTGGTGATTACTTCTTGTCTTCAAAATTGGCAAAATTACTTGGTGATTACTTCTTGGCATCTCTAATTGTCATCAAAATTGGGTCTTTCTCTAGATTGGCCTCAACAAGTTTCAGATTTCAGGAAATTCGAGCTTCATGACGATTTTACTGTCTGTGGAAATGATAGAGTAGACGCACTTTTCGCTATTTACAAGGGGATAAAAGAGACCAGGAAAATGGTGAGGGAACGATATAATTGTGTTTAACTTTTTCGAGGTGTTAGTTTTGAGCGGTACTTTTTTCTGGGGGTATAACTTCAATGTCCGAATCGGAACTTGGACTAGGCGGTTGATTTAGTACCCGGTTCTGAAAATATCAAGATTAACATTTCCAGATTGAGTTGACGTTTTTACAATGCTAGAAAGTTTCGCATCTGATTTCTCCGGCGCGTTGGTAGCAGACATGTTAGTATTTGAAAATTTATAATTTTGTTTGATGAAGTAACTGCATTTAGCTGACTGAGAACAGCGTCTATTTTTTTAGAGCGCAATTTGCATATATCCTTCGATATGCAAGTATCTTGTTTTTTTTCTGATTGGCTGATCGCAGGCTGCATGCAACCACGCCCTCTTGTGAACGTTCATACTTCTGTCTCGCAATTGCATATTCAAATTTCCGTCGATTTCATTTGGACCGTATGTGGTGTTAATTTTTCTATGGTAGAAGATAAACGTTTATACCTCCTTGGTTCCTTTAGATCCGTGACGCCAGTTTGTTGGTACACGACTGAAGTACTGGTTTTATGCAGTTTGAGCCACGATGGTGCGATTGGATGTGTTAACTCTACGTCTGCCTCTGCCAGTGTATGCTCCTCTAAAACTAGAGGGGTCTTCCGCTTCTGGGGAGTATACACTAGGCTACTGCACTTCTCCCAAACCAGGTTTAACTCAACACAAGGGAGCCCGTTCGCCTCATCTAAACATTGGAGTTTTTGGTTAATTAAATTCCTCCAGTCGAGATTTTTTATTGATGGTTTTTTCGTAAGATTTCGGAGAACAGTGTTAGCTTATTTTCCATGGTGTGACTAAAATAGCTTATTTTAGTTTCAGAATGCTGTACAAATCGTAAAATGCTCAGTGGCCTGGCCATCAATTTCTTGATTTTTTTTATTTTCGTCTTCCCATAAGTACGTTAAATATATTTTTTTATTGAACCGATCGCTCTTTCAACCAAACCAGTCGCGCGGCAATCTCTTACCGGAATTTATATTAGCTCAATTCCCTCGTAGTTGCAGAAATTTAGAATTTTGTTTGAAAAGAAATGGGACGCTTGGTCCATATGTAGTTTCCTTGGGTGCCCATATGTATTTGTATATTTCCGTAGGAACCTTAGGACATTTTTTCAATTGTTACTTGAGCAAACTTAGGCCGAAGGCCAATGCGAAAAAGCGTCTACAGCTATTAAGACATTTTTCTTCCGCCCTTTTATGTAGTTTACAGGGCCCCAAAAACCCAGTTGGACCAAATCGTTCGGTTCCTTTGGCTTATATATTTTACCTATATCACTTTTAGGTATGTCAGGTTTAAGAGTTTTACCTGCTTCCAAGCAGTGCTGGCACATTTTAGCGGTGGCCCAAAAGTTACGATGTATTAATGGGATCCAAACCATTTTCGCCGCCGCGAACGTCTTGTCCCGCCCGTGATGATTGTAATGCACTCTGTTTAGAATGGACGTCGACAAATCCTGCCGTATCGCCAACCGGTCGTCCATCCAGAGGCAGTTTTCTCGTACTGCGAAATCATTGTAGTGTTGTGCACAATATTGCCGAGCTTGGTGATTACTTCTTGTCTTCAAAATTGGCAAGATTACTTCTTGGCATCTCTAATTGTCTTCAAAATGGGGTCTTTCTCTAGATTGGCCTCCACAAGTTTCAGATTTAAGATTTCAGGAAATTCGATCTTCTTGGAGATTTTACTGTCTGTGGAAATGATAGAGTAGAGGGACTTTTCGCTATTTACAAGGGGATAAAAGAGACTAGGAAACTGGTGAGGGAACGATATAATTGTATTTAACTTTTTCGAGGTATTAGTTTTGAGCGGTACTTTTTCTGGGGGTATAATTCAATGTCAGAATCAGAACTTGGACTAGGCGGTTGATTTAGTACCCGGTTTTGAAAATATCAAGATTAACATTTCCAGATTGAGTTGACGTATTTACAATGCTAGAAAGTTTCGCATCTGATTTCTCCGGTAGCAGACATGTTAGTATTTGAAAATTTATAATTTTGTTTGATGAAGTACTGCATTTAGCTGACTGATAACAGCGTCTATTTTTTTAGAGCGCAATTGGCATATATCCTTCGATATGCAAGTATCTTGTTTTTGTTCTGATTGGCTGATCGCCGGCTGCATGCAACCACGCCCTCTTGTGAACGTTCATACTTCTGTCTCGCAATTGCATTTTCAAATTTTCGTCGATTGCTATTCGATGTGAAACTCTCGCTTGAGTAAACTCATGTTCAGACGCCCTCAACCCCCGGTTTCTCTTGAAATTTATTCACTGTTTGGCTCCTAGGATTTAATTGGTCCCGAGGATAAAATGCCTCATTAATCATTCGTACTCTTGCTACAGTAAAATTTTCGTCATAATGGCTTGTCTCTGGTGCCGCTGCCGACGGAAAACGTGATAAGTAATACACTATCCCCATTTTGATCCTTGGCGATGTTCAATTTTAAAATCATACGGTATTAAACGATCATACCATCGGGTTAGTCTAGTGAAAAATGTTTTATTTCCTTTCGGAGACGAGTTTAACAGAGTTATTATTGCTTTATGGTCCAATATAATTGTAAAATAGCGCCCGTAAAAGTAATTGTGAAAATGCGCCGTGGCCCATACTACTTCGAGTAATTCGAGTTCGTTCTTCCATTTTGCTTTCTGCCGTATTATTATATCGTGACGCAAATGAAATTGAACCGTACTGCTCTAACACGGCTTCCAAACTGTCACGACTAGCGTCGCCGACTATTCTTGTTTCCCGGTGTATATCGTAGTGTTTGAGTTCGACAATTTTCGTAATTAACCAATTTAACTGTTGAAAAGCGTTGGCGCATGCCTGCGTCCAAATGAATTCATTATTTAAACTCAATAACGGACGGAGAGGCGAACTAACTTCTGCAAGTTTAGGTAAAAACTTATGTAAGCTGTGTAGTGAGCCCGTTAGTGACTTCAACTGTTTTCTTGACTTGGGGAGTTTTTAAATCTTTTAAATCTTCAACTCCTTGGGTTTTTCGAACCAACGGTGTAATGCCGTCTTTTCCGATTCAAACATTTAGCCATTCACTTTTAGTTTTGCAAGTTCGCATTTCCGTAACTTCAGGGCGGTGTTCAGTTCTTTAAGAATTTTCTCTACTAATAGTTCCAGTGTTTCAAGATTTTTTTCTTCTAATGCAATGTGTTCTATTTTAGTTCCCTTCAATACGACTAAGATGTCATTTATGAATGCATTCCCTTGTGGGAATTTCTTGAGTAAGGTATCTATAACTTTCTGAAACTCCGCCGACATTGAAGTTAGCCCGTAAAAGCCGTTCTTAAAGCTGTATGTCACCGTCGATTTTCCCCCTACTAATGAGAAATTAAAGTGTTCGCTGATCTTTTGATCTAATGCTACTGGCCCGTATGGATACGTAAAACCCAGTGTAGTAAAATAGACATCACAGGCTTTCGGCTCTGCAATTATTTGACTTATCCCGTCTACTAGTTCATCAATTTCGAGCATCTTGTACTTATTTTTATGTACTTTTTTGTTCAGTTCCCTAGAATCCAATGCGAGTTTCATACGTCGGTCCTTCTTAACTGTGATTACGATTGGGGACACGAAATTCTTGTCCAAACCTTCTAGTAGCTTGATAATGTGTCCTTCTTTGATTAGCCGATCTATACTTTGTCCACTTTATCTTGGAGCTTGATCGGTACCTTTCAGCGTTTTTGTTTTATGGGTTTTAACGCGTCAAAAAATTCGACTCTTACATGAGCGTTCTGTATTTTCCCTATTCTTGTAAAAAGTTTGGATACAAGTTATAGAAGTATATTTGTAATCCGTCTAGCCCCTCTGCACTATCGCTGCTATCTTTTCCCGTAATTCCCATGACTCGTCTTCTTTGTTCTAGCTCCAGTACTTGGGTGCCCATCAAATCGCGCCCAAGGATTGATTTGTAGTTTCCTGCAATTACAGACACCTGCGCCGGTGTCACCTATCTGTTGAGCGCCATTGTCACCGCTATCTTCCCCAGTATGTGTATCCAAATGTTGTTGTAGTCTAAAATTGCTTCTAGTGTTGGTTGTAAATGTAGGTTTGTTTTACCCAGTGTTGATTTCAGATCAGTCATGCTTAAGATTGTAACCGGGGACCCAATATCGACCCAGAGCCACATCTTCTTTCCCGAAACCTCCACTTGGATTCTGGCACTCGCACTTTTCAGCTTCACCGCGTTCTTTTTATTGGTTGACTTCACCATGCAATCGTCGGACCCTGAGAAGGTAAATATCTCCTCACCGCATTCTTGTTGCTGGTTGACCCATGCTACTTGCTCCTCCAGTATTTTGTTGTTGTCTACGCTGTGTGTGCTTCGATGATGCTCATTCTCATCCCGAACTAGACCTAGTCGTCTTCTTCCCCCCAATGGTTAGTTCCACCTCTCACGCCCCTACATGTTCGCTCGAAATGCCTTACTTTTCGGCATGCGTTTTAAGTTATGCCTTTCGCCAAACGTATGAAATTTGTTGCATCACAATATTAGCACCGACGGTTTTCGGTTCGGGTACTGTTTGCCCCGGTGTGTATCCTCCGCGTCCCCCGCGTCCCCCGCGCCCTCTGTTTCGGAAACATCCTTGGCCTCTCCTAATATTGCTAACCGGCTCCTGCTTTATAGTCATGTGCGCTGCTGACGTGGCCGGCTTTCTCGTATACGATTTATAGGCGCGCTCTCTCCTCTCATAGGCTAAAACGATTCGATATACTTCCTCTGGCGACTAGGTAGATCGGGACAACTCTCGTTGACAATCGGACTCTTGCATGTTCATGATGAAAATGTTCCGAATATTTTCAGCGGCGTTAGCGAAGTCGCATCTCCCGGCCAAGGCATTAAGCTCTGCATTAAGTTTCTCAAATGTTTCGTTATCTCTTTGCTTTTTTCCGTAAAATAACCCTCACTCGTGTATAACGTTTCGCTCTCGTTTAAAAACATTCTGCATCTCATCTAGAACACGCGGGTATTGCTCCATTTTAAAACTAACCGCCAGCTTACGAGGCTTAAAGATTTTTTGCGCTTCATTTCCGATGCAAAGATACAGCTTTGATTTCAACTTTTTCTCCGACTCTAAGCAATTCTTCCTGTTCACATCCCCAGGTAGCGCTGCAATCGCCGTGGCATCCAAGGTAGCAACGAAGTAAAAATCATCTGGATCTATATCATACTTAGCAATCAGTCCCCAGTGGAATTTAATTATCCACTCCTCCCAGCATATTGGCGGCTCCGGAGTGCGCGCTTCCCAAAACGACAATATATTCAGTGGGTTTTCCCCCACTTTTCCTTCAGCTGGCTGCGCCATGATGTAGATACCGACGGCGAGCAAATAACTTTGAATTCAAGAGGAAACTCTATTGTTCAAATTACCTAAATTACCGCACTCATCTGTTTCAGTGTACGCCAGACAATAGCGATCACAAGGTCAACAGCAGCAGGTCCCCCGACGGAAACCGAAGACTGTACATAAGCTCAAAACTTAAAAGATTTTAGCAGTTCGAGCGGTTTTTTAGACGATTGCGCTCAACATCTTGCTTTAAAATGAGCGGTTTGAGCGGTTTCGATTGATTTTGCTGCATCTATTTGGCAATTAGCAAATGTTGCTGCGTTACTACATACATACATACAAACATACATACCTACATACATACATACATACATACATACATACATACATACATACATACATACATACATACATACATACACACACATACATACACACATACATACACACAAACACACATACATACATACAAACATACATTCATATATACATACATATGTACATACGTACATACATAGATATTTACAAAAATACATACATACATCTATACACATAGATACAAACATACTTACATTAATACATACATTCATACGTACATACATACATACATACATACATACATACACACACATACATACATACATACATACATACATACATACATACATACATACATACATACATACATACATACATACACATACATACATTTTTTCCAGTGGTTATTTTGCTCGAGCATTTGAAAAAGGTCGCTCATATTGTTTGTGGTCTAGACATTGAAAGAAAACCTTACTTGAGTTGAGAACGGTTAAGCACATTTTTTAAATTGTAGGTTCTGGAAGCAATGTTCAGTAATTAAATGCCTCGGTAGTTAGAGCATTTCTTGAAGTCACCTTTTTTATGTACAGGTATAATCAACGCGTTTTTCCAGTCATTTGGGACGGTCTTTGAGTTCGATATTTTACTTAGGATGGTATGGAGGCAATCGACAAGTTCGGGAAGACCATATGAGAATAGTTCTGATCGCAGGTTGTCATCTCCAGAAGCTTTCCTCAACTTCAGCTTGCCGATTGCGACTCTAATTTTTCGTCTTTTGTTGCTCTGTCTGCCCTGACGAGTGCTAGAGGTTTGTCCGCACTGTGGGTAATTGTTGCGCGTTGCGATGGGGGTCGGTTCAAGAGGCGTTCAAAGTGTTTAGCCCATTTTTCGAGCTTTCGAGATCTGCGAGTGCCTCGTAATACCGGGCTTTGTCCCTTCTAACTGCCTTTTTTATCTCTTTTCTCAGGGTGGCAAGGGTTTGCTTAGACCGACAACGGCTTCGTTTTTTGACAAGCTGTAAGGTTTCAGCCGAGATCCAGGCACTACGGCGCGTTTGGGGTTTGTCGATGCTCTTTTCGGCGGCTTCTTGCATTGCTGACTTCAGTTTGGTCCAGTATTGGTCATAATTTTCTTCCTGGGCCTCATTTGGCAGCAATTTTTTCAACTCGTTCTGGTATTTTCTACGTACTGTTGGGTCCTTCAATTTGTTCAGGTCGAGTCTCAGGGTTCTTACTCTTTTAGTGTATCTTTTCAGTTTGATTTTGAGTGTTGCTGCCACCATCTGGTGGTCGGAGTCTAGTGCCACCTCGTTTCGGATGGTCTTACAGTCAGTTATAGATGTCCTTCATCTTTTGGGGACTACAAGGAGGTCGATTTGGTTCTTCGTCCTGCCATCATTCAAGTGCCAGGTGGGATATGATTGTTTTTTCTTTTGAAATGTTGTATTTGATATTGTTATGTTATATGTCACAGCAAAATTGGCTAGTAGTTCACCGTTTGCGTTCCGGTTCCCGTACTGAAGCGTCCAATATGAGATTTTTCATCTGGGTGCGCTGTACCAAGTTTTGCGTTCATGTCCTCTCCGATAATAGCGATGTCTTTTTTGTTGACATCTTGAATCAGGTTCGTGATATCATTATAGAATGCCTCTTTGATGTCTGCGTCTGCGTCCTCTGTTGATGCATTGGCACAGATCAATGATAGGGGGATTTGTGAGGCATGTATTCTCATGTAGCAAAGCCTAGCGTTCACGGGCTTCCATTCCATGACGTGATTCACCAGTTTGTTGTCTATCACGATGGCGACGCCATTTAGGCCCTGGGAGTCCTCATAGCAAGAATTGTAGAGTTTGTAGCAGGGGGCTCCATTCGCGTCATCAATTG